>NC_089597.1:4706421-4826421 GCF_019320115.1 Miscanthus floridulus
GTGCAGAGGTGTCAAGGTTGGATCGATTTGGAGAAGAGTTAAGAGTCTACATTGAGAGTCAATCAGTTGATGATACGGGCGGCTTTTTTGTATGGTAGCATGAGCACAGAAAGTTTTACATCTTACCTCTTCCATTTGTTGGCCTTTCATTTCGCCTAATTATGAATCTCCAAAATAGAATTATATTTGGGCCAACACTTTAGTAGCAGCTTGCAACGCTCGTGATGCTTGTACTGGCATCGCTGATGATACGGTTGTATGATAAGGATACGGTCTATGCTTGTCAGCAGAAAGCCATTGATGATACATTTGAGCTGCCAGTAATATATTTTGCTCTCTAGCAAAAAAAAAAAAGTCTTTTGATTTTTCCATTAGTGTTACCAAGTAACGAGTTTGTGATCTTGACAATTTTTAATGCTTCTCCTGTAAACACAAGATTTTGGAATAGCACGCGAAGGCCCAAGATTCGGAGGAGCTTGTGGATCGCCTGCATTGGCCCATGTATGGATAAGGTCCAAATCGGCGCTTTGATCCTTGACGTCACCATCGGCTCATGCCTAAGGAGGCTGGTTTCGACGGTTTGGGAAGCTGAGGCGTGATCGGCATCGGCAAAGGCTTGAAAGTGTCGGACTTCATCAGAAAGTAAAGCGTGAGGTCTAAGCTATCCCAATATGGATATTTTTATTATTATTTTGCATTGTAATAGTTTTATTCAGCCCAGACTCGTGTTTAGGCCCAGGGTATAAACATAAGCTGTGGGGTATGGCTCCCAAGACATGGGCCGCACCATCGGAGGTGGCCCAGCCCACAAGATCAAGGCATGCACGGCGCTGCTCGGCGTGCACCGCAAGACATTATATAGTACCAAATAGGATACTTACCTTGTAACCCTGCTCCTCCAGACTATATAAGGAGAGGCAGGGGTCTCCTAGCGGATAGGCTACATCAAGCTACTTGGTCGTCCAGATCAATACAATACACCAAAGACACAGGGCGTAGGGTATTACGTCAATCAGACGGCCCGAACCTGTCTAAATCGCTGTCTCTGCGCCTTGTGTCACCATCCGGTTCCTGATCACGCGCACCTCCACTGACAAATCTACCATCGCAGCATACCCCTCGGTGGAATGCCGAGCATATTCTGTCGACAGTTGGCGCGCCAGGTAGGGGTGTGCGCTTGATCCATGGCGAGCCAGATGGACCTCAAATCAACAATGCGTTCTCGTTGTCAATCTCGTGGAGATCCATGCCGGTCCACGACGACGATTCATCGCTGCTACACCAGCCCCTGCGACAGCAGATCCGATCTCGGAACCACCTCCGAGGTCGCCTTCACCAACAACTCATCGCCCGCCAGGTGCTCGCCGTCAACGCCGACCAGATAACGCCATACACCGCTGACCAGACGCTCTGTCCAAAGCTAAGTCACGCTTTAATATTCTTCTAAATATTCTCCAATCTTCATATATCGCCGCAATGTTACTCCGAACTGTTTTCTCTATATTTGCTCTCCAAACGATTTTTCGAACCCCCGAACAGTCGCGTTGATGCTCGGACGCCTCCAGAGACGGCCCTGTCTTCCGGCTCCTCCCTACACGTGCTACGGGCTCCGCGCTCTGCGTTATGGGTGGTCAGCAGTGGCTCCTTGGTCACGCCTGTTACTCCTACACGTGCACGGGCTCCGCGCTCGACGTTATGGACTATGGGCTAGATAGGGCTGGAGACTCAGCTACACACTAACTGGCCGGGCGGTTTATATTAAATATAAATACATCTTCGCTCCAACTGATCGCTAAGCTACATACGCTATTTTTTCTCCGAAGTTCATATATTTGTACATCATGTACTACCCATTCTACATGTTTGTATTGCAGGATCATCGTCTAAGTGATCGGACCACCTGTTGCTCGGACTTCTTCACCGATCAACTGGTCGGACCGCTTGGTTCATGGACTCCATTGACGACCAGTTGATCGGATTGTTCGCCGGTCGTTTCTACTCAATGTTCACTTCATCGCCGACCAATCGACCAGACTGTTCATCGCTCGTGCTTCATCGCCAGCGACGCCGGTTACTCCTCGGCCCTCAGATTCTTCGTGCTTGAGGACTAAGTGAGCACACTTCACCATACGGACATCGTCAGCTACGTCGGTGCTCAGACCTCGCCGCCTACATCGAGCACTCCTCGGTGCTCGGACCTCGCCGCCTACGCCAAGGACTCCTCGGCGCTCGGACATCGCCGCCTACGCCGGGAACTCCTCGCTCCTCGGTGCTCGGACATCGCTAGCGACGCCAGGGACTTCTCGCTCCTCGGTGCTCGGTCATCGCCAGCGACGCCGGGGACTCCTGGCTCCTCGGTGCTCGGTCATCGCCAGCGACGCCGGGGACTCCTCGCTCCTCGGTGCTCGGACATCGCCAGCGACGCCGGGGACTCCTCGCTCCTCGGTGCTCGGTCATCGCCAGCGACGCCGAGGACTCCTCGCTCCTCGGTGCTCGGTCATCGCCAGCGACGCCAGGGATTTCTCGCTCCTCGGTGCTCGGTCATCGCCAGCGACGCCGGGGACTCCTCGCTCCTCGGTGCTCGGTCATCGCCGCCTACGCCGGGGACTCCTCGCTCCTCGGTGCTCGGTCATCGCCGCCGATGCCGGGGACTCCTCGCTCCTCGGTGCTCGGTCATTGCTGCCTACGCCGGGAACTCCTCGCTCCTCGCTCCTCGGTGCTCGGTCATCGCCGTCGACGCCAGGGACTCCTCGCTCCTCGGTGCTCGGTCATCGCCGCCTACGCCGGGGACTCCTCGCTCCTCGGTGCTCGATCATCGCCAGAGACACCGGGGACTCCTCGCTCCTTGGCGCTCGGTCATCGCCAGCGACGCCGAGGACTCCTCGGTGCTCGGACATCGCCGCCTACGCCGGGGACTCCTCGCTCCTCGGTGCTCGGTCATCGCCAGCGACGTCGGAGACTCCTCGCTCTTCGGTGCTCGGTCATCGCCAGCGACGCCGGGGACTCCCTTGCTGCTCGGATCTTGCTACGTCTCGTCGGTGTGCTATCAAGCTGCTCCATGATGTTCGGATCAGGGTGCTGATCTTGGGCAGTACGTCTGGGGTCTTGATACGCGCATGTCAGACGACGTCGGCAAGCTTTTAGACTTCTTTGACCCTGCTACAAGATTCATTCATCATCTTCTAGCAGCCTCGGGGACTAAGTGGACACACTTCACCTTGCGGTGAATGTGCTTGTTCTCATCTCGAGGCTACGCCCAGGGACTGACTGCCTGCTCGGCTGGTCTTCTACTTTATGACCCTAGCACCACGTGACTGCGTCACCTACTGTCAGGCTCGGGGACTAGCTGTGGGGGTATGGCCCCCAAGACATGGGCCGCACCATCGGAGGTGGCCCGGCCCACAAGATCAAGGCGTGCACGGCGCTGCTCGGCGTGCACCGCAAGACATTGTATAGTACCAAATAGGATACTTACCTTGTAACCCTGCTCCTCCAGACTATATAAGGAGAGGCAGGGGTCTCCTAGTGGATAGACTACATCAAGCTACTTGGTCGTCCAGATCAATACAATACACCAAAGACACAGGACGTAGGGTATTATGTCGATCAGACGGCCCGAACCTGTCTAAATCGCTGTCTCTGCGCCTTGTGTCACCATCTGGTTCCTGATTACGCGCATCCCCACCGACAAATCTACCATCGCGGGATACCCCTCTGTGGACTGCCGAGCATATTGTGTCGACATAAGCCCAGGGTATTATAAAGAAAAAACACACATCAATACAACAATTATCTTTTCTGGCCTTTGTGCCATTGCATTAGGAGTAGGAGTAGAGTAGATCTCGACGAGTTATTCGGTGAGCAAGGCTGCATCGGTTTCGATCTCCGGTTTGCTACCGTCACGGTTAGCATTGATCTTGTAAGGCTGCATCGTTCGATCTCTTACTTGGTTGGTGTTAGCTAGTTATCGATTGAAATCTCGTTTAACAAGGCTGCATCTTTAGACCACTTGCTAGATTAGGTATTAGTCACAATTATCGATTTTTACTATTTTTAGTAAAAACCACCCTTACCCACCGGTTCTAAGATACGATCGGTTTATATCCTTTCGAATCTATCGTCTTGCTGCTCTGTCACGTTCATCCCTGTTTTGATGATCGGATCTGTTCGTATCTGTTGTTTGTGTCATAAATCTGGTGCACATGGCATGGTTTCAAGGTTCTGCGTTAGCGTAAGCATATTCGTAGATTACCAATCTTTAATCTATCGGCCGGCTACTAACGTTGTATCTTTAGACCGATTAGCGGTGATGGTAGGCTAGAAGTTGATGGTCTATGGGCCTGTTTACATGAAACAAGGCTTTGTTAGTGCGCTATGTTTCCATTGGCTATATAGCCGATAATGTAAGCTTTCACTCTTATAGCATGTCTTCAATGATCTGTTTTGTTATAGATAGATCTATCAGCTCTCTGGTTTTAGTTTATTGCCCTGCTGCCAATGTTGTTTCAGTTTGATCCGATTGGTGGTGACAGTAGATTATATCTGGTTAGTCTTTAGGTTTATTTATAATAATCCAGTGATTTGTTGACTTGCTATACTGTAAATCTGCTCTCGATCGTCGGCTCTTGCTTTAAATGCTTTATTTTGTCTTCCATGATGAGCCGAGGAGTTTATATTCTAACGTCTTATTTGATTAGCTTGCTGGAGATCGGCTCTATAGCCGATGGCCCACCTCGTTGTATCGGCTCTTTAGTCGATCTTTTATGGAACTGTCGGGACAACAACCGACATGTTCCGCTCCTAAGCTACTGATTAGTCTCTCTCTCTTATCAATTGTAGGTCAAATTGACTGGCATGTCTGGATCCTGAAATCGGCTGGACCTGCACTGGAGCTAAGCAGATCTCCTAGGCCACCGTGTGTTGTTCGCATTGACACACGTTTTTGCACCACCATCTCCCTAAGAATACTGAAATACAGTGACTGTTCGGACGTATATGATGCGTTTCATGCATGTCGTGTGATAATCAACACTAAGCAAGTTTAACAGATTTTCTGTACCTGTTACAGGTACATACCACCCTTTTTTTCACTTGGAACTCGGTTATCTGCTGCAGAAGATGCTACTCGAAAAGTATCAACACCACCAACCAACGCTCATTTAAGATGACAAAGACAAGCGTTGCAATTGCAATTTTCTGAATTCATGTCTTAAACCGATGCGGCAACCGCTTCTGAATTTTGACATTCAGATGCTCCCCACAAAGCTGATGTGGCAACTGTGGAAGCTTCGACATCAGGACTGTCGAAGCGTTGACAGAAACAATGCAGACGAGCACCACAATCAGGGTGGTGGCTCCGACAGCACCGCCAGCTGTTGCAGCCAGGACCGTGAAGAACTGGACATGGCAATACCACTACGGTGATGAAGACCAATGCTGCCGACCCATGTCAAGCTCGCCGCCACCAATATCCCGATCCACGAATTAGCAAGCTGGACGACGGAATTGCTGCCGCGTGAATCCGTGCTCCTCCAGCTCCTATGGCAACCACGGTACACAGGGGTTGCAAGCCACCATCGAGACCTCCAAGTCGCTCCGGCATTTACCCTTGGATCTCCGTCCTCTACCGCTTCAACGCTTACAAATTCCTTTAGAACGACATCAGTAAGACATGATAGCACGTTCGCCCTTCAGGTCTTACTGATGCCAGCTTACGCTTAAGACGCTTACCGCTATCGCTATGTTGTTCCTCGAGTACAAAGAGAAAACCAAAGAAAAGATGAAGTGGTTCGACCCTCAACTTAAATATTCACTAAACTCGTTTTAGAAAAATAGAAATTTAACTAGATAAATATCCGTGCGTTGCACAAAAAAATAGAATTTGAATTCTATTTCAAATCATTGTTTATAATGCTCGACACTTTTAATAAACTAATGAACTAACACACTTTGATCATTTCATCCTTCTATTGCATATCTAAATGGCCTTTATTGAAACCTTTCGTAGAATCAAGTAATGCAACTTTCAGAATTAAATTACTCTTCTCTTCAGTGACATGCTCCAAATCGAAGCTGGTCACTTTGCCATGCTCCTATGCCTTTCGCACCCCACCCCATGGCGACTGGCGACAACGTGGGCCAGTAGAAGCAGGACAGCAAGCAGCCAGTGGTGATCATCACTGACTACTGACATGCCTTCACAGCTATCAGCTGCCGCGTGGTGGCTATCGACGTCCGTGACCGAGTCACGGCCTTGCACGCCACATGCCTGGCGAAGACGCCGGCGTCCGTGGCCTTCCTTGTCTGGATCCGCACGCTGCCATGTGGGCCGTGACAGTGCGCACGGTGCCGACCTGGACCAGGAAGTTGACGTCAACTGCGCGCAACATGGCGTCGCCACGCAGCTCCGCGATTGGCCCCGTGCACCCGACACCGGGGTTGTTGAGCAGCACGTCGCGGGCCCGTGCACCTGACACCGGCGTCGTTGAGAAGCTCGTCGTCGCGGCCATGCCGCGCCAGCACGTCGCGGACGGCGGCGCCGACGTTGGCGTCGGAGGTGACGTCGAGTTGGAGCGCCTCTACGGACGGCGTGCCAGCGAGGTCGGCGACCAGGCCGAGGTGATGCCCTCGCTGTAGCTGTTGCTGTTGTCGACGTAGTAGACGCCGTCCCCGTCCTCCCGGCGCCAGGCAAAGCAGAGTAGTTGCCGGCCGTCTCCTTTGCGCTGCGCTGGGCATGCTTGGGCGAAGCATAGCTGCCATGGAACGACTCTGTGTCGGGCATTGGCGGCGGCGCGTAGAAGACGTGATTAGGATGGTTTGATTAGACTGTAGATATGTAAACCGTGCGTGCATAGCGGCATAGCGCTGAGCAGGAACTCGGCAGCGCGGTGTAGCGGCCCACTCCAGAGATGAGGAAGGCGAAGTTGGCTATGCCCACGGCGGATGTTGGGAACTGGCACGCGACGTCCAGCCCATGGAAGCCGCTATCGCGGGCAAGCCACCAGCAGAGAAACGACTTTTCCATCCACTTCGAAATTTGGTTTTAGTCCTGGTATTTTTTACACCTAGGACTAGAGAAACATTTAGTCCCGGTTGGTAGCTCCAACCGAGACTAAAGATCCCTGCCCAACGGCTACTGCGGCATGCTTTTGCTGTAGGGGACCTTTAGTCCCGGTTGGACCTACCAACCGGGACTAAAGGTTAACTTTTACTTCCGGTTGGTCTCTTCAACCGGGAGTAAAAGTCTACTCTCGCCTAGAGGCTCCGTCCGGGACTAGAAAGTAACCTTTATTCTCGGTTGCTGTCTCCAACCGGGACTAAAGATCTCCTCCTACATACCCCTTTTTCCTTCTCGAGCCCGAGCCACTTCGAGCTCAGTGTTCTTGCTTCATCATCGGCCTCTCTTCTTCCTCATCACCGGTAATCACAATATTTCTTCGATTCCTCCATCGATTCTTCGATTTTAAATGTTACCAACTTTATACTCTCATGTTTTATCAGTAGCATATCTTATTTTATGGACTAGATATATGTGGTTTTTTATGGTGGATATTTTTTTTATTTGTAAGCCATTTAAGCTCAAAATTACTTTAAAGTTTGCATATTTGGATGAAGGAAGGTTAAAGTAGTTATTCAAAACTAGTATTCAGCTTTCATTTATAGCATACATAGCACACTTCATGGTTTAGAGATATAGAGAATTTTAGAGTTTTTTTAATTTTATTTGTTTATAAAATGAAAAATTTATATTATATTAAAAATGAGTATAGAGAGTAGATGACAACTGCTTCTGGGTCCTCGGCCTCTCATCGTGTTTTAAAACGACTGAGGCCGGACATTCCTCACATTTCATGCGACAAGTGTGAGTAGAAGATTGTGATGGAGTACCAGGTGAGGAAGGAGTGTCCCAACAAGGGTCGTATCTTCTATAAGTGTCCGGATCACAATGTGAGTTATTTTTGTTGCATTTGATGATTATGGTTAATTTATACTTATTTTCATGATGATTGTGATTAAAGTTCTAATTTTTTTGTTTTAATTTCAGTGGGATGTCACTGGATGTTCAGGCTAGTACTAGGAGGAAGAGTATGTTGAACACGTGCAAAACTCTCTTGCATAGGCGGCTACGACGGCTGATGAGACAGTGATCCTGCGGAAGAAGCCCATAGATGTTGAACGAACGCATGATTTGTCTGTTTTAGTTGGGATTGGTCGTGAAATCCTTATGCTGCTGAAGTGCATTTTAACTTTAGTTTTTTTAGTGGTAGTTGAAATTATCTACATTGTAGCGAGACTTTCATAAATTAATACCTTGTGTGGTGGCATGTATGTCGTATAATTAACTAATTATGTTCTAGGTTTTAATATGGTATGTATGTCATATAATGTAGATGGACCAGCATTGGATGTACAATGCTGATCGCCGCTCCCAAGAATTCATTAAGGGCGTGCATTCTTTCTTACATGTGGCCGAGGCAAACAAACACGATGATTTCATGTGCTGCCCATATGCCATATGTGAGAATTTAAAGGAATATGCTAGCTCAAGGAGTTTTCATTCACACTTGTTGAAGTCGGATTTTATACCAAAATATATTTATTGGACGAAGCACGGAGAAACCGGGGTTGTAATGGAAAAAGGTGAAGAAGAACAATGGGACGATGATGCCATTATTGCTGAATATGGTGTCTTCAATGATACTACAATGGGGGAAGCTGAAGAAGAGGTAGGGGCAGAAGATGAGCCCGCTAATGATCTTGGTCAGGCCATTCATGATGCACAAAGAGAATGCGAAAGTGAAAAGGAGAAGATCAAGTTCGAGCGCATGCTAGAGGATCACAAGAAATTGCTATACCCAACTTGTGATGCGAAGCAGAAAAAGTTAGGTACCACACTGGAATTGCTGCAATGAAAGGCAAAGAATGGTGTATCTGACAAGGGATTTGGGGAGTTACTGAAAATCCAAAAGAAGGTGCTTCCGAAGAATAACGAATTGCCCGCCACTACGTACTTCAGAAGATTATGAAAAGGATGATCGAATTTCCCCTTTACAGTGAACAAAGACCCAAACATACAGCTAAATGATGAGGACACTCCATGGTTATGATACGATCATAACCAAGGATATACGTTAAGAATAAGTTCACTACTGTGTCCGCTTGATATATATAGTGATGTTTAATAGTGTGTATTAGAGGTATTATATAATAATTATAAATTCAGAGATGTTTATTAGGTGTTTTCTTTTTTTCTATGTTCAGATTAAATTTGTGTTTGATGGTAGAATTTCCATGTCGCTTTTGGACAATGAGTGATGAAAAAATGAAAAGATTTACGTTAAAATGATGTGAAAACAAATTTCCAATCGAAAATAAAAGTTTTAATGATTTAAATTAAACACTACATTTTTGCATTAACAAAATAGTAATTATTAATGACATTATGTTTCAATATTTATAAGAAAAAACAAAAAACTTTAGGTCACACAATTTTCCTTTGTGCAATAAAACAAAAGTAAATCCATATTCTTTTAGAATAATTTTATGTCTTGTATTTAATTTACTGTGCAATTAACAAGACTTTAACATTTTATAGAAAGAAATATATAAAAAACAAATGGAGCTTGAAACGGCGGGAAGTGAAACTGTAGCCCAACTTTAGTCCCGGGTAGATCTACCACCCGGGACTAAAGGTGTGCTGCATTTTTTGCGGCCCGTCAAAATACACCTTTAGTTCCGGCTCATAATACTAGTCGGGACTAAAGGTCTTTTCGTCCTAGGCGATTACAGGAGCTGGGACTAAAGATCCATCCCCTATATAAGGCGGTCGTTTCTTCTTTCTCCTCACTCTTCGTCTTCGTCGCCCATCGCCACTGCCGCCACCGCCGCCCTCGTCACCGTCGCCCGTGGCCACCTCTTCGACGCCGCGCGGCTCCTGCCGTCGCAGAACCGGCCGCCCCGCGCACCACCCGGCCTCCTCCGCGACGGCCGGCCGGCCGCCCCGCGCGCCACCAACGCCGCCGTAGAACCCCGTGCACCTCCTCCACGACGGTCGGCCGCCACCAACGCCGCCGGCCCCGTACTGTGTATTGATATATATAAATTTGTTATATATATATATTAGAGAGTTATAAATTTGTATGGTTATATATATATATTTGTTATATATATATGTATTAGAGAGTTATAAATTTGTATTTTTATATATATAAATTTGTTATACATCTATATTAGAGAGTTATAAATTTGTATTGTTATATGGCTAAATTTGTTATACATATATATTAGAGTTATAAATTTATATTTATATATATATAAATTTGTTATACATACATATTAGAGAGTTATAAATTTGTATTGTTATATATATATATATATATTAGAGAGTTTTAAATTTATATTGTTATATATATAAATTTGTTATATATATCACTTGTCAATAAATATTTCTAGAAAATAAGAAATCAAAGTTATGCTTTGGAGACTTGAATTTTGAGTGTAGTTATTTAATTAATTTTAAGCACATGATTCGATCCATTTTATAGATATATGATTTTTATTTTTTATAGATATATCTAGTGGTGTAAAAGCTAGATGGCTGCCCCGAGAGACAACATGGATGAAGAAATGATGGATATTATCAACACCGGCACTCAATTTGTCGATGGTGACCAGCAGGATGTAGATGATGGGAGTCAATACCTGTCTCTTGAAAATAAGCAAGAAAATATTGTGCAAGAAAATACTGGCGAGGTATATATATTTATATATATTTGAATATCTATCATCTATTATGTGTACACATGATATTTATTTATTCTTTTTTTATACGTAGCCCTCTGGATCGACGACCACAACGACGAAAAGAAAAAATATTCGAGGCTCAAAAAAGCCATTGGAGGGGCGCTACATAATATCGGAATTTAATATCGAGATAGGCGAACCACTTGGTCCACATGCAAGGAAATTCATGCAACACTGTGGGTACCTTATAAGGGACAGACTTCTGATCGGTGCCCATGAATGGAAGCAAAAGATCAACGAGCCTCATGTTAGTTTTGTCTCTGATCTTGATAAGAATTTAATTTGGGATAATATCCTTCAACATTTTACGTTGCAAACGGATGATTATGATGATATCAACGATGATGAATTGAAAAAGCTAGTTCAAAAGTGGGCTATGAAGAAGATGGCCACATAATTCTAGACTTGGAAGAAATCCCTATACACAAAATACGTCAAGAAGAACCTAACACCCAATTTCAATACTAGGGGCCCGCTCGTGAAGTTGAGGCCCTACTGGAATAATTTTGTACAGTACAAGACATCGAAAGAGGATGAGAAACGGGTGAGAAGGAACCAAGAGAATACCCGATAGAAGGTATACCACCATGGCATGGGATCAGGTGTCTACGCGACTGCCATTCCCAAGTGAGAAAAATGGAAGCGGACATTCTTGTCAATGGTATCACACCAGAATCACTCAATTGGCCCAAACGCATGAAGAATTGGTTTTTCGCTCATGGAAAAAGACTGAACCTAGAGACCGGGAAGATGGTTCATGGCCCAAAACTCAAAAGAGTAACACAAAGATTTTCTTATGCTCTACAAGCTAAAGCTATTGGTGCGTTCAGGCCCAATAGAGAGAAGGATGAACTGACGTATGCCATCGGGACTGCTGAACACAGTGGCCAAACGAGAGGTTTAGGACGGAATATTTCTTGGGAGCATGGTTTCTCTAACGACAGAGATACCTACAGAAGCCAGCAGAGAAGGAAGGATGAGGAAGCAACGCGGATCAGCAGGTTGAAGGAATATGTTTATGAGTCACGGGAGGCGTTGCTTCAAGCACAGGAGCGCGAAAAAGACATGCAAGCTAGAATACAAGAGGAAATCATAAAGCAAGTGCAAATAGCAATAAGCGCCCAAAGGCAGGCATCAGATCTAGGAATCAACATTAATATTAGCCCCCTGATCAGTTGAAAAGCAGTTACGCTTCTACGGAGTTGCCAAATCAAGATGACGCAATGCTACGTTTCTCCGTGGATGACATCACCGCACCATTTACATCATGTGAGCTACATATTCCAAAAGGAAATGCCACAATCATGGTGGCTCTCGGTGTTTTTTCTCCTCTAGATCCTACCAAGACACCAAGAATCTATGGAGTAATAATATCACCTGGATATGTTAGTATCTCAGTGGATAGAGTTAACAAAGGTTTTAGTGATCTGGCTCTTGACATTCCAGGAGGTGATGGGGAGAAGACTCTAGGAGAAGCAGAGAAGACATTCATACTATGGCGCAAGTGCTACATCATTATTCTTGGGGTCTCTAGTCCACCGCCGCTTCCTCAACTGCTAGACAATAGGTGCGGACAAAAGTGAACGAAATAATTTTTTCACTAATTTTCTATTGACATAAATGATTAATAATAATAATTTCTTATACCTAATTATTTTTTTGTACTCACACAGCAGGGCCACTATCAACCTAAGTCTAATTATTCAATCTCCAGATCATCATAGTGCTCCGGGCAATGATTATGCAATGCCGCCACTGCCGCCACCTCCAAGGAGGTCTCCAACGCCTCCAAGGAGGTCTCCAACGGTTTCCCCGCCTCCCTTGATGACCAAGAAGCAACCAGCTCCTAAGAGGTCCGCCCCGTAAATGAAGTCATTGACCCACCAACCGACAAAGAAAAAAGCCTCGTCTAATCCAGTTATTCCCCAAAAACTGTCTTATGAGAAAAGTGAAAAGAAATTAAATGCTGCAGTACAAAAAAATGTGAACAGTTTCTTCGAAAAAGTAATAAAGCAACGAGAAGCGAGGGAGAACCCGGAGAAACCGTACTTCTACCTACCTCTAGATCTTCTAAGAAAGAAGGTGGACCAGAAAAAGCAGGAATCTTAAAAGACCATGCCAAAATCGGACTATGACTGCTCTCTCACCAAGTCATTTGAGGTGGCGCAGAAAAAGACTAGAGCAGGGAAAGGTGTTGCACAACTCGGACAACAATCGCAATAATCAGTCCCCCGTCTTGTCATTCGTAATAAATATGGTTCAAACTTAGACTTACTGGACGTCGATTTTGAGGACCTGGTTCGGTTTTATGAGGATACTGGTTTGGACCTTTCCCAAGTGCTCGCTGAAGGACCATCTGCTCTGAAAGTGGATCCTTGGAAGAAATTTAAACATGGAAAGAGTCTATACAACCCTGAGGCCTTAGGTGAACTAGATACGCAAATGTACCTGCTAAACAAGTGGTACATGGCGGCGTGTGAACGGGGAGAGACGACCTTTGTTTCTGTCAGAGTTAGAAACCAACATTACTTCTGTGGCGATGACGTTATATATGTCGAGTTTTTAAAATTACACCAACTATGCCACCTGGACTCTCTCGACAAAAGTCTCATTAGCTACTATTGTCTGTAAGTGTGATTATTTTCTACTATTAAAGTGTATATATATATAAAGCTACATGTATATATAAAAATTATATATCCTCACACTATATTTTTATATATGCAGATATAAGATGATAGAACTCAGAAAGAGAAAGGATAATGATATTGGTTTCGTTGATCCAAATGTCGTATTCAAACACCCTAATCCTCTGCCTGAATGGAAAGCTGAACTCGAGAAAAATCTTATGAGGTTCTTAGTGAACCAACAAAACAAGGACATACTCTTCCCCTACAACTTCAAGTAAGTGTTAAATAATTAATGTCGATCATATGGATATTTGTTCAATTATTTGCTTACTAGCTAAGCTATCTCCCATATATATATATATATATATATGTTGACTCTAGTTAATGTCGATCATATTTGTGTATAA
The DNA here is from genome assembly GCF_019320115.1 of Miscanthus floridulus. NCBI lineage: Eukaryota > Viridiplantae > Streptophyta > Magnoliopsida > Poales > Poaceae > Miscanthus > Miscanthus floridulus. The sequence continues at coordinate 4,720,262 of NC_089597.1, forward strand.
AAACATATGCAGCAATCATTGGATATTGATGGTCATCGATATGGCCAATAGTCGGTTGAGCATCTTAGACTCGTTAAGAAAAGAGCAAACAGAGTACCAAGACATAATAGATATTATCCCATGGTAATTTGGTCTCTTTAGCAACTATATATATCCCGATCTCTTAACAGCAACAATTATTAAAGGCCAAATTAATTTTTTATTTTATTGGGCGCAGTGTTTGGAAAAGTTTCATTGAGAAACATCACATGAAACATTACAAAACGCCACTGGATGTAATCGCACACAAAGTAAGTACTAGCTATATTTATATATATATATATATATATATAATTCAATTAACACCATGCATGTTTTCAATTCACCAGATCTTTTTTCTCGTAAAAGTGGGTTCTGAGGCAAGAACAGGAGACAAACTACTGCGGATACTATGTTTGCGAGTTCATCATGGTGTACTCAAGAAGAACTCCTGAAGAGATCATCAAAGTACGCTATATAAATATATTTATATATTCATAATTTTTTTTATTGCTCATATATATAAGTAATCACGTGACCAACACACACACACACACACATATATATATATATATATATATATATATATTAATACTTTTTCTTTAATTTTTATTGAAGACTCTATGGTTGAAGGAAAAAGTCATACGATGTGACCAACTGAAAGCAATTCAAGAGACCATAGCAGGATTTCTTAATGACCAGGTCTTAAACCCCGCCGGCGAGTTCTACAATGACATGAACGAAATATGGAAGCCAAACCAGATGGAGTGAATTTGTTATCCCAAGGATATGATAGAATATACAATGCAAGATTTATTTGTAATATATATATACATATTATATGTATATAAAATAACGTACAATATATGTATATGCATGTAATATATACGTTAGTTTCATACTTTAGTTTGTACAAAATGTTCGAATATTATAAGCATATAGAATATGTATATTATTAGCAGCGTAGAATGCGTATTCGTAAACCTATTCGAAAACCAAAACGAATCATCAATTAAAAATAGAAAGAAAAAAAAGAAAACATTTAGTCCCGGTTGGTAATACCAACCGGGTCTAAAGGGCCGACCCACATGGCCAGGCCGGGAGGCCTCTTTAGTCCCGGTTGGTATTATCAACCGGGACTAAAGGTGGACCTTTAGTACCGGGCGAGAAACCGGGGCTAAAAGATAAATTCGTGCTCCCGATTAGGAAACCAGGACTGGAGTACTGCTTGTTTCTGTACTAGTGAGTGCGACGGCCCCGGCGACGAACGCCGCATGGAAAGGCGGGTCCACGGCCATGGCTGCGAACGCTGAGTTGATCTCGATGAGCAAACACACAGCTTGTTCCTGGCCTGCTGCTACCTCTTCCTCTGTGTCTTCTCCGTTGCTGCTGCCTCTCATTACCGCTGCGAGGAGGAAGTGGAGGAGCCCAGCGAGACCTATAGGGTCTGCAGCAGTGCGGCCGACAGGCTTTGGACGACTTGTGACCACTGCATTGCGTTTGGGTTTAGGAAAAGTGCATACTGTCGATTATTTCGGTTGAAAGGAAGGAAGATCAAATTAAATCCCCATCATGATTGCGAGCAGAGCAACCTCGGGCTCGTTTAGATTGAGGTTAGGAATCAGTATTTGGCACTGTAGCACTTTCGTTTGTATTTGACAATTATTGTCCAATCATGGCCTAACTAGGCTCAAAAGATTCGTCTCGTAATTTACCATCAAACTATGTAATTAGTTATTTTTTATCTACATTTAATACTCTATATATGTGTTCAAAGATTTAATATAATGAAGAGAGAGTGAAAAAACTTACAACCGAAACAAGGCCCTCCTTGAAAACCGGTTGTGGCATCGCCGCCGTCTTGTAATATTCTCCTGTAACTCCCTGCTGTTGCCAGACTAGGCGCTAGGGGGTGGTTTTTTAACGCAGAGGAGCCGAGACCGATCGAACTTCGATCCAAGGAGCATGCACACCAAAATCATGTCCGAGACCGATTGGACTTCGATCCAAGGAGCGCGCACACCAAAATCATGTGGACGAAACCCTTTCTCCCTTTTTAGGTGGTATAATAGATTAAAAGCAGTATCCAAGTTTGGCTTCACATCAGACTAGAAAGGGCCGGACTTGCTACTTATATGAAAGACCCCAAAGAAACATGTTTGGTAATTCGAAATTTTTATATATATATAAAAACTCTTGTCATTTGTTAGACCAAAACAAAATAGAGGAATGAAAGAATAGGCAAGACCATGAGCACAGATGTTCAGAATCAGATGGGGATTTTTAGATTAGGAAGTCACACAAATTTAATGCCTCGCAGGTTCCACTTGGGTAGCATTGCTTCGTGCAGCAGTGTTACTCTTTGGATCTGTTTTGCCGGTAACAGTTATGCTACTTCCGAAGTTACATATGACATTTACAACAGATAATGTGGTTCAAGCTGTACTAGATATGTGGCCCTAAATGTCACATATTTAAGAATAGTGGGAGATACAACAATATTAATGTGGTGGGGATATGGACAGCTTGGTGTTCTTACTCGATGTATCGGACAAAAGCAAGGCCAGAGGATTCTCCAGTTTTCTTTACTCAGGGACAGATACAACAGCGGACTACGAATTATTTGGTTTCCGTTGGAAGAATATATAGCCAGTGGGCACCAAAGCTATTGGTAGAGATGCCCATACAAAACTTTTGGACACAACAAGGCCTTGTCCAATGCATGTATTCACCAACTTTTACTTGCAAAACAAACCGCTGTGAGCCTCCCACCATACCCAGACTAATAAAACAGTGAATGATACAATAATTAAACAAACAAGCAAAAATTGACCTTTAAACTTCTGACTTCATCAGATACAATGATCCAAACAATCAAAGCATAGTTAAGGAGGAGCTGTTTTACCATACGAATATATAGGTGTTTGATTTGAAATGACAGAAAGCAAAGAAAGCTTGGACAAGCTTGCTTTACCACAGGAATATAAAATGCTTGCTGCCACCGCCCCAACCATGTTTTACCACAGGAACATAGAAATGCTTGCTGCTACCCTCCCAACCAAAAAAGGGAACAAAATACACAGTCTACAGATCTCCAACATATAATCACTGCTTAATTGGACGCGTCCCTGAGTAAAAAGAGAAATAATTAATACAACTAAATATGACATAGCAAAGGCAATGAGGAAATATATATATCAAGTAAACATTTGAATCCTTTGTCCACTAAATGCTAGGAACAAGTAATATAATACAACCAATGCTGGGAGCGTGGGAGTTTACTCACAAACACCTTAAGCAAAGTCTGATAGTTTCTAGCAGTATGGAATATTCCAATTCTTCTCCAAGTATATAAGCCACAATAAGAAATAATTCATCTTTTCAAATGTGAAACCCACATGAATGGCAACAAGGTATAGCCTACTTTCATATTTTTTGTTGAGTAAAGTTCGTGGCCGATCCTCGAACTTGTGCGAGTGTGTCATTCCGGTCATCGAACTTAGAAAGTGTGTCATTACGGTCCTTAAACTCTGTTTGGGTCTCGTATTCGTCCAAACGGGTATGGATTTGTGCCCACGAGCAGAGATAAGACTGAATTGCTTAAATTAAAAGATTAGAGGGGGTTATGAATAAAATTTCACAGACACATAAATTACACAAATATTTACAAACTTCACGAGGGACTATTTTGGAAATAATCATCTTCTTCCTCGTGGACCTGGTTGCCGGCGCACAGGTAGTCAGGCACGCGGGCGAGCCGCTGCCATCGCCGCCACACAGGGGCGCGGCGAGACGAGGGGCACGGGCAAGCCTCTTCTGCGCAGAGGGGCATGGTGAGCCGCCACCGTTGCCGCACATGGGCGCGGGCGAGCTGCCACCGCCGCGCACAGGCACATGGGCGCCGGCGAGCCGCCGCCGCGCAGGAGAGCAGCAACCGCGGCAACGTACAGGCGCGAGGGCGATCCGGCTCCCGAACCGTGGCCGTCGCAGGCTGCCGGGGCGCCGGGCTCGCGGCCTCGCCGCCGCCGCCGGGGCCGGGTGCCGGCCGCTGGGGCTGGGCGCAGCCGCGCCCGCGCAGGTCGCGCTCGCCCAGTGCCGCAGGGCGAGGAGGCGTGCCGCTGTGCCCCGCTGCTGCCGGTTCCTTCCCCGCGTGCGCATGCCTGCTGCCGGTTCCTAGTTCCTACGATCTTACATGTATGATGTAGCCAGTTTCTCCGTTGGCCTAATTCGCACTTGAAAGCTTTCCAAACTACCCTATAGTGCATAAATGGAATAACGTGCTCAGGCTGCGAGGTCGAGAAACAAACTTGTGGTCCACCGCAGATGGGCCGGGAGCGTCACCGGCGGCGGACTGTGTCGAGAGGCGCCTTGACGAGATGGTCCTCAAAGAGAACAGAAGAGCCGCTGGAGACCCGCCACACAGGCCAACTGGCTTCCGCACAGGCACGCGCACGTGGGCGCGGTCGAGCAGCAGGCTGCCGCTGCCGTCAACGCGCAGATGAGCTGCGGCCGCCGCCCCCGCACCAGCCGAACAGCGGCAGGCGGACGAGCTTGCCATGGCTACGAGAGTTGAGAGATGGGAGATAGAGCTGACACGTGGGCCTATACCCGTTTTAGATGAATATAAGGCCCAAACGGAGTTTAAGGACCGGAATGACACACTTTCTAATTTTGAGGACTGGGATGACACAACTGTACAAATTCGAGGACCGGCCATGAACTTTACTCTTTTTTTTGTTCACAAGTGTGAAACAACTTATAATTGGGTAATTGGGAATAGAGGGAGCAAGCCTTAATGCATATGCTACCATAAAGCTGCAGCCCTGCCAAGCAGCCATCAGCACCTTTAAGAAATAGCGAAGAGAACATTCATTTATAATATTTTATCATTTGGTCAATCAGGCATATTGCTTTGTATCATCTCAACATGCTTACTCCTAAAACTTGTTTAAGGTAGCAAAACAGCCACTGATTATCACTTATCAGCAAACCTAGCGTTTTAAAGCAATACACATTACAACAATCTTATGCCGCCTGAGAGGCACCTATATGGCTATATGTCAAATTCTACAGCACCCACGATAAAGAATATGCCCCAATTCCAATGAAAAGGATAAAATGAAATGCTTCTACATCTTTTTCTTAAAAAACACTAAAAATCGGTGTGGATGTGGGAGGACAGAACAGAGTTGGCCACCAAGTTTTAGTAGTTAAAAATCCTAATACATGTAATCTAACCATGCCCGAGTTAAAAGGAAAGGACTTATGACAATGCAAGAAATGTAGCAGGGCTCACAGTACAAGGAAAACAACCTATGAGATTTAAAAGACAGACAAATGAAAAGGCATGCATCATTTCTGTGGAATATTCGTGTTTGCATATAAAAGGGTCATGATCGATGAAAATTACTATGAAATATAAAGGTTAAAAGGTGTCAATGGTACTTACATCGATACAAGACTGAACCCAAAGGGAGAGAAACCATGAGTTGAACTGGCAATATTTAAGGTACATTCCTGCTGACTGGTGACTGCAACCTCTGGATTCACAGCCAGCATGGTTTCATCCCGATTTTCCAGGACTAAAGGGTTTTCTATTTGGCCCTGTTTAAATTCAGGGCGTAAAGTTTTGGAATGTCACATCGGGTATTACATGGAGTGTCGTATTGGATGTTTGGATACTAATAAAAAATAAATTACAAAATTTGTCAGTAAACCGCGAGACGAATTTATTAAGCCTAATTAATCAATCATTAGCAAATGTGTTACTTATAGCACCGCGTTGTCAAATCATAGACTAATTAGGCTTAAAAGATTCGTCTCGTAAAATAGTCACAATCTATACAATTAGTTATTTTTTTAATCTATATTTAATACTCTATGTGCACAAACATTCGATGGTATAGAATGTAAACTTTTACCTTTGATATGTCGTCAAGTTTACATGCACCTTCCGTGGAAAGTGTTTACCAGTCTCGTGTTTATAAGTCCAGCTGTCGCTGTCAATTGAAAGACTCAATGAGGAGATGCTTAATTTCATTGTCCAAGTAAGAGAAGCAGGGCTCTACATCAACTTCACGTTCCATGTATTTTACTGGGAGTACAGTGATGGACAACTTGAGAGCATTATCCTCGTCGTCAGATGTTGCAACATGGATGCGGTAAGCATTGATGGGCCCCTTGCGAGATGAAGCAAGGAAGATAGAGCCGAGTGGGGTGGCACAGCCATTGAAAGGCAAATTATCCTTGTCGACCTTGTGCCACTGGTATGGTTCTTGTGCGTTGGTGTCAAATGCATATGTGCCCCATGGTACGTTGAAAGATACCAGTATATGTAGGGGCCAACCACCACATATGCGGTAAGCATTGATGTCAAATGCATATGTGTCAGGGCAAGCATTGGCTCCTCGTCCATGAGGGTCCCGCGTCTTCCTCTTCTGGCGCTCCATCCGTCCCTCCAGCTTCGGGGCCTCCGCCGCTGCGTGAGGTCGGAGCAGGTTTAGCTACGGTATATAGTCCCTCCGTATAGGATTTAGAAATCGTTTAGGACATGATTGTGCTTACTAAGGAGTCATTAATTAGAAGGTATTCTTCCATGTTTGCCCTTATTAAATAGGGCTACGGGTATCCTCAAGACAACAATCATACGTAGCTCGATTGGTCAGGCGGCCGCATCTGGAGGCCTGTGGGCAGGGTTCGAATCCCTTGGCTGACGCATTTTTTGGGTTGCTGGAGTATTAGCGTCTGGAGGCCTGCTGGAGTAGTAGCGAGGCAACGACTTAATGATGCACGCCAGTCGAAGCGACGAGGGCAAAGCAGTCCAAACTCACGCCCGCGCACCCCGGCGACTTCTTTTTGCTAAGCGTGGCTATCTTCCCAGAACGACTTCTAAATCATATATGGAGGGAGTATATTACAATACATACTACATGCCATGATTCTTGATTTGATGTTTGTAACATTAATCATTCGAGCGTATCCATATTCAGAAGGATAAGATCGTGCACGACGAAGGACAGCGCAAAAAGAATATACAATCACTCTACTGTAGCTAGAACGATTATTCTCCGTACAGCTGTCCAGGCAATAATAAGAAGGAATAATCGAAGACTTCGTCTCGAAGGCTCCTTCAGACGATAAGCATGAAGGACACTCCCTTTATGCTATAAAGCGAGGTGCCGGACGCATTCATTCAGCATCGGATAAAAAGGCCAAGCATCCCATCGAAGACCACCAGCCTCAGACACGCAGTCTCATCCACCGTCCACTCCATCAACTCTTCACTCACACATACACCATGAAGACATGACCTCAGAAGGACTTTGAGGATCATTCACCTTTAGTAGTAAATCATCCACTGTCATTGTATCACTCCACCTTTGTAAATTATAGAATAAAGGAGGTCCCCATGATCTTCATGCGTTTGTAAGGTAATCCCTAAGGTTTATGCTAAGTGTTTGGGGTTTCCTGAAAGGGAAAGTCATATGTAAGCTTGCTCTATAAAAATGAAATAAGCTTTCCTGTTTTAATCCCTGCCTTCCTTTAGACTCGTTCATATGGGGCGATGTCTCTACGCTAGGTACCCTAGAGGAGAAACATCTGTGTGTGTTGTTCTCGTATTAGCCCTAGTAGCAGCGTTTGTAGAGAACTCTATGTGCGCAGAGAAGTGTTCTCTTCGGGTGGAACTGCCTAGGAAGATGATAGAGTCTGAGTCCTGTGTGCGTGACTAAGGATAGCGAGGGAGTAGACTAGGTTAGCCTGGTTCTGAAACGAGCTAATGATGCATACAGTGAGTACCGAGTAGGACTGTCACAAGCATAGTCACACGACCGGCTAAAACATTAGTCTCGCCAGCCTATAAAAGATCTTGTGAAATATTAATCAGCATATTTACTAATCGCACGCATCCATAGAGTAATATAAAGTGCTTCAAATAGTTACGCGCATAGTGCTCGAATAGTGAAGAAGTTGGGTACTTGAGCCACTCCCGGGTGAGTGCTCGTGCACTGTTCATATTCCAAATTTAAATAGTAGAGAGTATTTTGAATAGTGCCACGAATTTAAACAGTGAACGCTGAATTTAAATAGTGCTATGAATAGTAACTCGAGATTTTAAAATTTGAATTTCAGATCCATTCGAGTTCTTAGTGAATTTAGTACCCGTCCCAATAATGGTATCAGAGCCTAGTTACTAAAAATTCAAATTAAGAGATTTACTTATATTACCAAGTTTAAACAAGTTGTTAGTATAACCTTAGTCAAATACTTTACTTATATACTCTACTTATAATGAAAACTTTAGATAGTCAGATTCAATGTCATGAGAAAAAATTAAGTAAGATTCTCGAAGAATATAATACGTCTATGCTATGTGAATAGTCTGCTATAAGAGAAAATGAACTTTATTTTAGATGAGAGTTATGTAGACTTGATAATATCAAGAAAGATAGAGAACAAAAAAATAAATATTTTAAAACACCTGTTGTGATAAAGAAACAGGAAGATGAGTTAAAAACTAAAGACAAAGAGACTCAAAAGTTAAAGAAGGTGTGCAGATAAATAATATTGAATACATTACAAATGAAGAAGAGCAATGGGAGATTAATAATAAGTTTTTATTAAAAAATTATGAAGAAGAAGAAAATAATGCTCAAAGTTACCAAGATTTTATAGACTCTTTAGACGATGAAGAGTTACACAATCTAGATAATACAATGAAAGGGTTAGATATAATATCTAAAAATATTAATAGTTCAATAGAAACAAAAATAGAATTAATGAATCAAGAACACTGTGAGCATGATTGGATAAAAGAAAGTGGGGATTATAATATGAAATGTGCTTTTTGTATATTTTACCCTAGTCAAGAAAATAGACTTACATGTAGTAAATGTTTAAAGCAAGCATGTGCTTCATATCTAAAAATAACTAACCAAAAATGGAGACAAGAAGTAGAACTAGAACCAGAAGATAAATTATTAGCAAGTAGAGTCAGAAATTTAGAAAATAGAATAAGTAGCTTAGAAGCAGATTTAGAAGAGCTAAAGAGTAAAGTAGAACTCAATAAAGCTAATAAGATAGAAGAAACTTATAAAGGTCTTACCGAGTTACATGCAATGCTAAATAGAAAAAAATGATAAAGCGGTACAATTAAAAGAAGCCATAATAAATTTTGGTAGAAAATATATAGTTAGATTACCATTTAAAGAGATTATAGGAATAAGAGTACCTATAAAAGTAAAATTAACGCCTAACATTTTATATAAAATATTAGCGTTAGTAGATACCGGTTGTACAAAAATATTATACATGATAAATATTTTGTAAAATGTTCAGAGATAGTTCATACGATAGATCAAGATAAAGCAAAAATATCTACTGATATATCTAGGATAAAAAAGGTTCATAATCAACTAGCTTATGATGTTGAAGTACAAATAAATAACACAAAATATATAATGGATGAAATTACAATAAGAAATCTATCTATGATACATGATGATATGATATTAGGATTAAGATTTTTACAATTCTCTTTGCAGACAACAATCATACATGAGCAAGGAATAACATTTATCCCTTATCAAGACAACATTCCATATATAACAGAAGTACAAAAAACTATAAATTCTAATCCAGGAAAGACCAACCTAGAACTCCAAGGATATGATGAAAAGGTCCCTGATAATCATATAGATGAAGAGTTAGGTGAAAATATAGAAGAATTTCATATAGCAAACTCTTGCATAGAATGTATCAGTCTGCAATCATTAGCACCAAATTGGTATAGAGATATAAAATCTAAAAAGGATATAGATAAAATTATCAGAAGATTGGAAGATATTCAGATAATCGAAGAAATACCAATGAAGCATTGAGATACAAATGGTATAGTATGTAAGATTAACGTAATAAATCCTGATTATATAATCAAGACAAATCCTATAGAAGCAACATATAAAGATATAGAAGAATTTAAGATGTATATCGAAGAATTTTTTAAAATTAGGAGCTATAAGAGAAAGCCGAAGTCATCATAGATCAGCTTCATTTATAGTCAGAAATCATTCTAAAATAGCTAGAAAAAAATCAAGAATGGTTATTAATTATAAAAGACTAAATGATAATACTATAGATGATGCTTATAATATCCCAAATAAGCAAGAATGGATAAATAGAATACAAGAAAATAAATATTTCTCAAAATTTAATTTAAAAGCTGGGTTTTTGTAGCTAAAAATGGCAGAAGAATCAATAGAATGGACTGCTTTCACATGTCCTTAAGGTCATTTTGAATGGCTAGTAATGCCCTTAGGATTAAAAAATGCCCCTGCCCTATTTCAAAGAAAAATACAAAATATTTTTAATGAAAATCAAGAATTCATATTAGTTTATATTGATGACTTATTAGTTTTCTCAAAATCCTATAAAGAGCATATAGCTCATCTAGAAACCTTCTTTAGAAAGGTAGAAGAACATGGGTCAATATTGTCTAAAAGGAAAATGGAGATATGCAAGGAAAAGATAATTTTTTTAGGTCATGAAATAGGAGAGAGAAAAATTTATTTACAAGATCATATTGCAAAGAAAATCTTAGAATTTTTAGATGTCATGAATGATAAGAAAACTCTGCAGCAATTCTTAGGAATAGTAAATTATGCTAGAAATTATATTGAAAATTTAGCTAAGCTAGCTGGTCCATTGTATGCAAAATTAAGAAAAAATAGGCAAACACATTTTAATTCTGAAGATATAAAGTTAGTAAGAACTATTAAAAAAAAGATCAAAGACTTAAAACCCCTAGAGTTACCATTAGATGATAATTGTTTCATTATAGAGACAGATGCATCCAAGTTAGGATGGGGTGCAATATTAAAGCAAAAATCACATAAATACTCTCCAAAGTTAGAAAAAAAATATGCAGGTATGCTTCAAAAAAATATAAGCTAAAAGCAATAAACAATATGGATAAGGAAATTTTAGCTATTATCAATGCAATAAATGTTTTTAGATTATATCTAGGATTTAAAGAGTTCACAGTTGGGACAGATTATGAAGCTATATGAAGATACTACAATAAAATCAATAGTAAGAAAAGTTCAACTAGGCGATGGGTTTTATTTAAAGATATTATTACTAGAAATGGTTATAAAGTAATATTTGAGCATATAAAAGGTAAAGATAATACATTGTCCGATATATTTTCATGATCTTCTATTTTGCAGGAATGAAGAGAGGAACAAGCCCTATTGGGGGTGAATGTTTCAACTTTGGAATTGATAATAAGCTAATAATTTTTTCACCAAATTCTTATAAATTCAAGCATGGAGACCATATTGTTCTAGATGACATACAAGAATGCATTCTAGACAATTTATGGTTCCAATATAACAATAAAAGAGAAGATAAAGGTTATATGCTAGCAATATTAAATAGTATGGCTGAATATTTTCATATGATTAATGGGAAAATACAACCAAAAGAACCATCTAGCAATATAGAGAAAAAAACCCATATATGTTATATATAGGGGAAAACACCAGGAATTTATATATCATTTGAAGAAGTTATAGCTCAGCAGATAGAAAAAGAAAAAGATGGAGGAGTGTCTTGGAAAAAAATATTTAGATATTGATCAAGCTCTTTCATATGCAAGAACTATTTTAGGAGTAAACTATTTCTTAGAGCCAGCAGCTAAAGACTATATCCAGAAATATAGGAAGGCCAATGAAATAAAACCAATATTGGTAGGGCCAAATATAAGAGAAGAAGGACCATCTAGACTGCATACATATAAAGAGGCGGTAAAAAAGATATAGATCTATTGAATGAAGAATATGTTAATACTAAGATGAAAAAAAATTAGAGTCAATGACTCTTCAATAGAAGAAAGATATAAAGGAAGAAATCTTACAAGAAATAAAAGATGAAATAGATGAAAATTTTGAAAATATAATGAAAGACTATGAAGAAAATATTAAGCAAGATTATGAGTTAAAAATGAATATACATATATCAGACTATGAGGAAAACGATGATGAGATGTTAGATATCCGTGGTCATGGAAAAAGACTAGAATATTAGATTCCAATATGCTAAAAATGAAAATACATATGTTCCATACAAGAAATATATTCCCTATGTTGATAAGGTGTTATCAACAATTTGGCCGGGGAAAGAGATAATATTACAGTACATACTCCATGCCATGATCCTTGATTTGATGTTTGCAACATCAATCATTCAGGCGTGGAAGACCATACAAAATAATATCCATATCCAGAAGGATAAGATCGTGCACGACGGAGGACAGCGCAAAAGGAATATACAATCACTCTACTGTAGCCAGGACAATTATTCTCCATCTAGCTATCCAGGCAATAGTAAGAAGGAATAATTGAAGATTTCGCCTCGAACTCTCCTTTAGACGATAAGATGAAGGACACTCTCTTTGTGCTATAAAGTGAGGCACCGGGCGCATTCATTCAGCATCGGGTCGAAGAGCCAAGCATCCCACCGAAGACCACCAGCCTCAGACACGCACTCTCATCCACCATCCACTCCACCAACTCTCCACTCACACATACACCATGAAGACATGACCTCAGAAGGACTCTGAGGATCATCCACCTTTAGTAGTAAATCATCCACTGCCGTTGTTTCACTCCACCTTTGTAAATTATAGGATAAAGGAGGTCCCCATGATCTTCCTACGCTTGTAAGGTAATCCCTAAGGTTTATGCTAAGTGCTTGGGGTTTCTCAAAAGGGAAAGCCATATGTAAGCTTGCTCTATAAAAATGAATTAAGCTTTTCTGTTTTAATCTCCGCCTTCCTTTAAGCTCGTTCATATGAGGTGATGTCTCTATGCTAGGTACCTTAGAGGAGAAACCTCTGCGTGTGTTGTTCTCATGTTAGCCCTGGTAGTGGTGTTTGTAGAGAACCCTGTGTGCGCAGAGAAGTGTTCCCTTTGGGTGGAACTGCCTGGGGAGATGATAGAGCCGGAGTCCTATGTGTGCGTGGCTGGGGATAGCGAGGGAGAAGACTGGGTTAGCCTAGTTCTAAAGCGAGCTAGTGATGCATATGGTGAGTACCGAGTAGGATTGTCACAAGTATAGTCGCACGACCGGCTAAAACATTGGTCTCGCCAGCCTGCAAAAGATCCTGTGAAATATTAATTAGCATATTCACTAATTGCACACATCCATGAAGCACTTTGTATTGCACTAATAGGAGGATATTTAGGAAATGTACCGTAGCAGTTGTAGGACAAAGATGTAAAAAGGAAAAGTAGTGAATAGCGCCCTATAAAAGGGGAGAGTTGAAGCCTGTTTGGTTGGTTGGTGAATGCATTTATAGAACCCTAATTGTGCTAGGACCCACCTGTCACTTTCTTAACCTTCACCTGGGGCATCCGACCGGGCGAAGGCTCTCTCCGTATCACCTACTAGAAAACGCTACTTTCCAACTTTGGCGCCCACCGCGTGTTGGCCAAGCAAAGCACATGAGGCCGAGAAAAAGAGCAACCCCACTAGAACACCCGTAGGGCCTTCGACAAGGGGACAACCTAGGCATAATACCCATAGTGCTTACGCTAGTGCCCTAGAAGACCAAGTTGTGGAAGAACCCACGGTCGAAGATCAGCCTCTAATAGCCGAAGATCAACAAGCCTCAGATCCCACCCCAGAGTAGGTACTCCAACAATTGCAAGCCCAGCTGCAGAGTACACAACAAGAAAGAGATAGGCTGGCAGCAACCTTCACCACAAATTAGAGGGCAGCACAGACATCATTGCAAGCAGCAGAGATCAGACAACAATTGGCTGTCCTACTGGCGGAGATTTAGAGCATGCAGCCAAGCTAGCCCTAATCCAACATTTCTGACCAGCTCTGGTCAGCAGATCAAAGCAAGCCTAACCCTTTGCCAGGTATGGCCACCCAACCAACCTTTGGCACACCGTTCAACTCACCGTCATCCCATAGAGCTATAGATTCAAGATCCCCAGTCTCCGAGGGAATCCAAACATCACCTTGGCCACTATCTTACAAGCCCATTACCCTACCCAAATTCAATGGAAGATCAGACCCCCTCTAGTTCATCATGAGTTTCGAGGCAGCCGTAGCCTCCGTAGGAGGGAATGACACTGTCTTGGCCAAGTGATTTGTCATCGTAGCTGAAGGAGATGCATTGGCATGGTACTCAATGTTGAGGCCAAGTTTAGTATATTCATGGGAAGACCACTGAGATAAGATCATCGCTAACTTCAAAGGGTTCACCATCGAATCTCTGACATTAATGGATTTATTTCAGTGCAGACAGAATTAAGGTAAAGCACTAAGGGACTATTTTTAGAGGTTTGTGCAGCTTAAAGCAAAGGCACCAAATGTTCCAAAGGATGTGGAAATTGAGGACACAATCAAGGGCCTCTGCATTGGAGCCTTCGCAACTCATCTAGCTCGCAAAAAGCCAAGCACTATAGAAGAATTATACAGAGAGTTTGAGAAGTACTACATGTCAGACAATGACCTCCGAAGAAGGCTAGAAGAGCAAAATCAGAACAAGTAGTACCAAACAAGCGGTAGGAATGTTTAGAGGGGCAACAGAAGCCAAGGTCATTCGCAACCTCAGCATACCCCTTATCAATAAGTTTTTAACATAGAACAGCAAAGGAGCAGCCAGCAGCGGAAGCAAACGCTGGAGGCAGAGCAAACCAAACCACTGCACAGGCAGTATGAAAGCAAGAAATACAATCAAAGGAAGAACTAGAACAAAAACCAAGAACCAAAGCCATGGAGGAAGTATTGTTTCTTTCACGGAGAAAACAAAGGGCACATCACCAGAGATTGCTCAAACACGAAGGAAACTCAGGAGAGGGTAAAAAGTAGGTAAAACCCTCAACCTCTGTCACAACAACCCACCAGGGAAGTCAACCACACCTTCGTTGTGCTTTCTCAGTAGCCATATTGCCCAGTCTACCCAAGTATTATCTCCAATCAAATTCACCCATCCACCTTAGCAGCCGCATACTACCCCAACTTCCTACCCGCATGGCGACCAAGCACCCAACAACAAGGACAGGCAAGTAATCAGCGAGCAAAAGCCAACCTCACCTACATAAACCTAAGGCCTCCGCACATAACATTCATAGAGACAAACCAGCCAGCTCAGGTGCATAATAGACAACTCGAAGCACCTTCGCCGCCACCTCCACCACAACTAGCCGCCCCAAAAAATGAGCCCAACCTAGAAAATCAACTCAACTAACATACACTACTACTCACCATTAGCATGATACTACAATAGCCAGAGGCTCTTCAATGGAATTCCAGACAAAGAAGCAAAAGAAGGATCACCTCAGGCTTGTCAACAACATAGCAGTCCAAGGCCCAGTGCGCTGTATAGATTGGTCAAAGTCACCAATCACCTTCTTAGAGCAAGACCTGCAATTAGAAAGTTACCCCCATACCTACGCTATGGTAATCAGGGCCAACATAGCAGGTTGGGAGATCAACAGGGTTATCATTAACTCTGGAAGCTTAGCAGATATCAACTTTGTTAATGCCTTCGACCAGATGAAACTAAGCAAGACCCAACTGCAGCCTTTGGATTCACCGCAAATCGGTTTCAAGGGAAAGAGGATCGATGCATTGGGGAAAATATCCCTGCCAGTTTCCTTCGGAGGTTAGGAAAATGCAAGAACATAATACATAACCTTCGATGTAGTGGACCTCTATTACCCATACAACGCCATCTTCAACAGAGGGTTTGTAAACAAGTTCAGCACAACCATCCATATGGGTTACTTGTGCATGAAGATGCTAGCTTTGCACGGCACTATCACAATACATGGAAGTTAGAAAGAAGCAAGAAACATAGAAAGAGCTATCTACAAATCGCAGCGAAACATCAATTCTATTGATTCAGCAAAGAATACTGAGCTAGGGCCTCTAGACAAGCCGAAGGGCAAAACAGATCTCAGAGATCAAGAAGAAATAAAGTTAGTCCCATTGGAAAATGCAATCCCAGATAGAAAGGTCACCATCGGAGCCAGCCTATCGAAGGTAGAAGAAACAGAACTCATAGAAACCTTAGCTAGGAATAAAGACGTATTCGCCTAGTCAGCCTCTAGCCTAAAAGGAGTTAGCAGGGATATCATACAACACTCCCTTGACACCAACCCCAAAATGAAGCCAAGAAAGTAGAAACAAAGGAAAATATCCGAGGATAGAATCTTAGCAGCAAAGGCTAAAGTACAAAGGTTGTTAGATGCAAACGTCATCAGAGAAGTCAAGTACTCGGAATGGTTAGCAAATGTAGTGCTGGTGCGGAAGAAGAATGAAAAGATGAGAATGTGCATAGACTTCACATATTTGAACAAGGCATGCAAGAAAGATCCATTTCTGCTACCAATGATAGATACCTCCATCGATAAGGCGGCAAGATGCAAGTGCTTCTCCTTACTGGACTGCTTCTCAGGATATCATCAAATCTGGTTCAATAAAGAAGATGAAGAAAAGACAAGTTTCACTACCCCCTTCGGAACTTACTGTTACACAAGAATACCCAAAGGGCTAAAGAATGCAGGCTCGACCTTCGCCAGAATGATGAAGGCAGTTGTTGGCCCATAATTATAGAAAAACATCATAGCTTATGTTGATGACATTGTAGTAATGAGCAAGAATGAGGAAGATCATATAGCAGATCTAAAGGAAACCTTCACTAATCTCAGGGAAACAGGCCTAAAGCTAAACCCAAACAAGTGTGTTTTTGGTGTGAGCCGAGGAAAGATGCTCGGGTACATCATAGGACCCAAAGGTATTTAGACCAACCTAGAGATGGCGAAGGCTATAATCTCAATGGTGGAGCCGTCAACCAAAAAGGAAGTACAAAAACTCTCTGGAAGAATATCAGCATTGAACAGATTTATCTTAAAATTAGCAGAACATAACCTCACATTCTTTAAAGCTCTGAGAGGTAGAGACAAGGTGGAATGGGGACTAGAGCAGTCAGAGGCTTTCCAGCGACTCAAATTACATGGCCAACAAACTCTTGGTAACAGTGCTAGATCCGGAGGCCCCACTGCTATTATATGTGGTATCCTCTGACCACGCAGTTTGTGGGGTACTTGTTCAGGAGAATGAAGAAGGGTCGAAGGTCATTCAATAGCCTATCTACTATATCTCGGAAGCCCTATTAGGAGCAAAGCTAAACTATATAGAAATCGAGAACATTGCATACGCCATACTCATCTCATCAAGAAAGTTAAAACACTACTTCCAAGCGCATGAGATCATAGTGCCATCTTCGCAACCACTTGGAGATGTGTTCAACAACAAAGAAGCCTTCGAAAGAATAGGAAAATGGGCAATAGAATTATCCTAGTTTGAAATCAACTATGTGCCAAGAACAGCAGTCAAATCCCAAGCATTAGCAGACTTTGTGGCAGACTGGACACCTTCGTCATATCAAAACCCACAGCCTCAAACCCAAATCTAGACACTTTACAAGACAGAGCATGGGGGCATTTGGGATCTGGGGCCTCCACCATTTTGATAGCACCATTAGTCCTTTGTACACAGTATGTAGCAAGACTAGAATTCAAAACAACAAATAACATAGCAGAATGTGAAGGTCTCATATTGGGCCTTAATAAGGCAAAGGCGCTCAGTGCGAAGACTGCGTTAGCCAAAATAGACTTCCAAGTCATGATAGGATAGGTTGAAAAAGAATATATCGCAAGAGGACCAGAGTTGGCCAAATATTTGGCCATAGTGAGGGCACTTGAGCGGAGGTTCGAGGGATTCACCCTGAAGTATATGCCAAGAGCAGAAAACATAGAAGTTGATGAGCTTGCGAAGGCAGCAACAAATAACATGCCTATCGATGCGGGACCCACGGGATACATCACAAGGAAGAGAGATGATCTAGTTTGATTAGGATTCCTCCCATGTAATCCTAGTAGTAATATTACCCTGTAATCCTACTAGGACTCTATATTATAAACCGACTAGGACTCTGGCCTCCTGACTATATAAAGGAGGGCGGAGTTCCTGGAGGAGGAACAATAGAACAAGAGAACGCAACACAACACTTTACAATCAATCCAACGCAAAGGCTAACGTCGACTAGACGTAGGGCTATTACTCGATCACGGTCGAGGGCCCGAACCAGGATAAATCGACTGTCTCTTGCATTTACCGTCGAGTTCTGCATACGCTAAAGCCCGAACAAACTACCCCGGGTACCCCCCATGGCAGGCTATCGATGGTGAAACGGCTTTCGGCAAATTTGCACCCGAGAGCTCGACGGTCCTCGACAACATGATCTTCTCAATGGGATCAACCTTCATCTTCGATTCATGAATCTACGAGGCAGGCGACGATGGCAAGCTCCAAAGCCGTCTCCTCGAAGATTCGGATCACCTTGAAGACCTTTCTATTTCAGCGACTACAACAGATCAACTCGCCGGAAGATTCACGTAGCTCGTGATGTCCGATCCAACTCAGATTTCGCGGCTTTGCGCATCTGACTCAAACTCAGGCTCCACATCCAAGATGGAGTCTTTACTGAGTTCTTTCGAGAAACCAAGTTCTTTTCTGGTGGGGCTCCAGAGTGCGGCCTCAGCCTATCAAGAAAACAACTCGGAATACACTCAGAGTCCTTTCAAGAAGTTGGGTCCTCTCCCAATTGGACTCAACAACATAGCAAGATCTTACCAAGACCCGCTCCAAGAAGTCGTCGGTCCAGTGCGAAGGCTACGGCTTACCGGAGCACAGGAAGGCCTCATACTAACCATGACATCTCAAGATTGCCTCGTCCACTGGCCGGGTCCTATTCCCAGAAGCAGCAACGCCCGATTAGTTGATGAGACAGCCGTTCTACCCTACCAAAAAGGCAGTATCCTCTATGACATCGATGCCTCCACAGAAGACATCAACAACTCATGCAAGGCAGACATAGAAGTAGTACATGCCCGAGAAGTTTTTATGGTTCGACAATCACCGTTGATACCGCCACAAGCACCAGATGTCAGATCCTCAAATTAGTTAGAATCCAACATATCTCCCAACGCCTTGGAATACGATGGCGAGTCTGAGGGCCAGAAACAAGCCAAAGAAAGAAGAAATAAACTAAAAGAAGGTCGCAGACGCCGCGCTAGACAGCATAAAGAAGCCTGGATCAAGTATGAGACAGAATTAGCCAAGTACGGCAAGAAGAAATATGATCAAGAAGCCAGAGAAAGACGAGCAGCTAGGGCACGCAATGCTCCATATGATAAGATCCGAGAAGTGTTAGAAGAACTTGAAGCCATTTCACATCCCAATGAAGAACAAGAGCGACTCCGAGAACTTTTACGAACAACATCCTTAAAAGCACACGACAGAACGACCCGCTCTAGAATACCCGTCGTTTCAGTCGGGCAAGAAGTACAAAGTCAAAGGAGGTCTGCTTTTGAAAGACTAGGGCCAAATGGAAGGCACGACCGAGGAAGCAGAAAAAACCATACTCAGAGTAACCAAGTTGACCATACCGGCCGAGAGCAAAAGAGTTGAAAAGATGCTTGAGCCCGCCGATGAGGGTAGCTAATAAGCTAACACCCAAACCAAAAAGCAAAATGGCTGAAATTATGCCTGAGCATACCGGCCGAGAGCAAAAGAGCTGAAAAGATGCTTGAGCCCGCCGATGAGGGTAGCTAATAAGCTAACACCCGAACCAAAAAGCAAAATGGCTTAAATTATGCCTAAGCATACCGGCCGAGAGCAAAAGAGCTGAAAAGATGCTTGAGCCCACCGATGAGGGTAGCTAATAAGCTAACACCCGAACCAAAAAACAAAATGGCTGAAGTTATGCCTGGGCATACCGGCCGAGAGCAAAAGAGCTAAAAAGATGCTTGAGCCCGCCAATGAGGGTAGCTAATAAGCTAACACCCAAACAAAAAAGCAAAATGGCTGAAATTATGCCTGAGCATACCGGCCGAGAGCAAAAGAGCTGAAAAGATGCTTGAGCCCGCCGATGAGGGTAGCTAATAAGCTAACACCCGAACCGAGAAGCAAAATGGTTGAAACAAGCCAGTTGTCTGACTACTCGTCACAGTTTCTGACTACTTTGGCTGCGGTGACCAACTACTCGATAGCTCATGTCCAAGTACTCGCAAGCTGATGCTCGGGGGCTACAACCACTGGGGTCTCCTGAGCGCAAAATGCCAGGATCGTGCGCTGATTCTACCACATGGCCGTCAATCAAGCTAAGTCATGGTTTAATATGTTTTCAAATATTCTTTAATCATCATATATCTCTGGATATTATCCATATGCCTCCATGGCTCTACTACAGTTGATTTACCTAGGTTGCTGAGGCCTTAATCTGTGAAGCCTACTCATTAGAAAGGGAACCATTTTTTGGACCATGTCATCAAATAAGGAGCTCGCCCACCACTGGCTGCCTTACTTGGCCACTACTTCTTTGGGTGAGACACACGCCCCATGCTGTCTTACTCGGTTACTGCTCTACAAGTCGCCAGGACGTCCGACTACTCAGCCGCAGTGATCGACTACTCGGTTGGGGTGATCAACTACTCGACAGCTAAGGTCAACCTTGTTGCGGTGATTTGGAAATTCTAAGGTGGGGGTGATACGGGGTCTCCGGTGAGGGGACTGCCCACCCAAAGCCTTTTGATAGATTATCTAGGTTGCCTTACTTGGACCGGATCATGATCGAACAAGAAGATTTTGCGTCAGCATGATGAGCATGAATATGAGGATGCACGTGCATATTTATATATACTTTCATTACTCAAGCAAAACAAAGGAAGAGGCATGACATACAGTAGCATGCAAGAAGACATCAAGCACGCAAGCTAATTATGGAAAGTACTCGGTGGCGCAACTGTGTTGACTTGCAATGGTATATGGATAGCCTACTGTAGTTTATGGGTTACTTGGATACACCCTTGAGAATGTCTACAAGATCCTACATATCCTTAGAAGAGGTTTTCAGTTCTTTGAACAACTCAGATTCAAGACCCTCCAACTTTTTGTTCCAAATAGCAAGAGGCTCGGGGGCTACACTCAGTGAGTGCACTTTTTCTTCCAAAAAGCGCACATCACTCAGAAGACTTCTTCAAGATAGGAGTTTTCAAACAACATAAGATTCAAGACCCTCCAACTTTTTGTTCTAAATAGCAAGAGTCTCGGGGGCTACACTCAGTGAGTGCACTTTTTCTTCCAAAAAGCGCACATCACTCAGAAGATTTCTTCAAGACAGGAGTTTTCAAACAACATAAGATTCAAGACCTTTCAACTTTTTGTTCTAATTTTCACTTAGATGTATTGGAAGGTCTTGAAGAAACTCCTATCTTGAAGAAATCTTATGTTGTTTGAAAACTCCTGTCTTGAAGAAGTCTTCTGAGTGATGTGCGCTTTTTGGAAGAAAAAGTGCACTCACTGAGTGTAGCCCCCGAGCCTCTTGCTATTTGAAACAAAAAGTTGGAGGGTCTTAAATCTAAGTTGTTCAAAGAACTGAAAACCTCTTCTGAGGATATGTAGGATCTTGTAGACATTCTCAAGGGTGTATCCAAGTAACCCGTGAACTACAGTAGGCTATCCATATACCATTGCAAGTCAATACAGTTGCGCCACCGAGTACTTTCCATAATTAGCTTGCGTGCTTGATGTCTTCTTGCATGTTGCTGTATGTCATGCATCTTCCTTTGTTTCGCTTGAGTAATGAAAGTATATATAAATATGCACGTGCATCCTCATATTCGTGCTCATCTTGCTGACGCAAAATCTTCTCGTTCGATCATGATCTGGTCCAAGTAAGGCAACCTAGATAATCCATCAAAAGGCTTTGGGTGGGTAGTCCCCTCACCGGAGACCCCGTATCACCCCCACCTTAGAATTTCCAAATCACCGCAACAAGGTTGACCTTAGTTGTCGAGTAGTTGATCACCCCAACCGAGTAGTCGATCACCACAGCCAAGTAGTTGGACGTCCTAGCGACTTGTAGAGCAGCAACCGAGTAAGATAGTGTGGGGCGTGTGTCTCACCCAATGAAGTAGTGGCCAAGTAAGGCAGCCAGCGGTGGGCAAGCTCCTTATTTGATGATGTGGTCCATAAAATGGTTCCCTTTCCGGTGAGTAGGCTTCACGGATTAAGGCCTCAGCAACCTAGGTAAATCAACTGTAGTAGAGCCGCAGAGGCATATGGATAATATCCAGAGATATATGATGACTAAAGAATATTTGAAAACATATTAAACCATGACTTAGCTTGATTGATGGCCACGTGGTAGAATCAGCGCGTGATCCTGGCATTTTGTGCTCAGGAGACCCCAGTGGTTGTAGCCCCCGAGCATCAGCTTGCGAGTACTTGGACATGAGCTGTCGAGTAGTTGGTTACCGTAGCCAAAGTAGTTAGAAACTGTGACGAGTAGTCAGACAACTAGCTTGTTTCAGCCATTTTGCTTTTTGGTTCGGGTGTTAGCTTATTAGCTACCCTCATCGGCGGGCTCAAGCATCTTTTTAGCTCTTTTGCTCTCGGTCGGTATGCTCAGGCATAATTTCAGCTATTTTACTTTTTGGTTCGGGTGTTAGCTTATTAGCTACCCTCATCGGTGGGCTCAAGCATCTTTTTAGCTCTTTTGCTCTCGATCGGTATGCTCAGGCATAATTTCAGCCATTTTGCTTTTTGGTTTGGGTGTTAGCTTATTAGCTACCCTCATCGGCGGGCTCAAGCATCTTTTCAGCTCTTTCGCTCTCGGTTGGTATGCTCAGGCATAATTTCAGCCATTTTGCTTTTTGGTTCGGGTGTTAGCTTATTAGCTACCCTCATCGGTGGGCTCAAGCATCTTTTCAGCTCTTTTGCTCTCGGACGGTATGCTCAGGCATAATTTCAGCTATTTTGTTTTTTGGTTCGGGTGTTAGCTTATTAGCTACCCTCATCGGTGGGCTCAAGCATCTTTTCAGCTCTTTTGCTCTCGGCCGGTATGCTTAGGCATAATTTTAGCCATTTTGCTTTTTGGTTCGGGTGTTAGCTTATTAGCTTCCCTCATCGGCGGGCTCAAGCATCTTTTTAGCTCTTTTGCTCTTGGCCGGTATGCTCAACTTGGTTACTCTGAGTATGGTTTTTTCTGCTTCCTCGGTCATGGCTTCTGTTTGGCCCTAGTCTTTCAAAAGCAGACCTCCTTTGACTTTGTACTTCTTGCCGTACTAGGCTAATTCTGTCTCATACTTGATCTAGGCTTCTTTGTGCTATCTAGCGCGGCGTCTGCGACCTTCTTTTAGTTTATTTCTTCTTTCTCTGGCTTGTTTCTGGCCCTCAGACTCCAACCATAAAAACTTCTTGGGCATGTACTGCTTCTATGTCTGCCTTGCATGAGTTGTTGATGTCTTTTGTGGAGGCATCGGTGTCATAGAGCATACTGCCTTTTTGGTAGGGTAGAACGGCTATCTCATCAACTAATCGGGTGTTGCTGCTTCTAGAAATAGGACCTGGCCAGTGGATGAGGCAATCTTGAGATATCATGGTTAGTATGAGGCCTTCCTGTGCTTCGGTAAGCCGTAGCCTTCGCACTGGACCGACGACTTCTTGGAGCGAGTCTTGGTAAGATCTTGCTATGTTGTTGAGTCCAATTGGGAGAGGACCCGACTTCTTGAAAGGACTCTGAGTGTATTCCGAGTTGTTTTCTTGATAGGCTGAGGCCGCGCTCTGGAGCCCCATCAGAAAAGAACTTGGTTTCTCGAAAGAACTCGATAAAGACTCTATCTCGGATGCGGAGCCTGAGTTTGAGTCTGATGCGCAAAGCTACGAAATCTAAGTTGGATCGGACATCACGAGCTGCACGAATCTTCCGGCGAGTTAATCTGTCGTAGTCGCCGAAATAGAAAGGTCTTCAAGGTGATCCAAATCTTCGAGGAGACGGCTTTGGAGCTTGCCATTGTCGCCTGCCTCATAGATCCATGAACCAAAAATGAAGGTTGATCCCGTTGAGAAGATCATGTTGTCGAGGTCCGTCAAGCTCTCGGATGCAAATTCACCGAAAGCCCCTACCTAGCACGCCAGCTGTTGGTGTTTCACCACCGATAGCCTGCCATAGCAATTTCAAGACAAGACCCTCTAGCTCCTTGTTCCAAATAGCAAGAGGCTTGGGGGCTACACCAAAATGGGAGTATTTTTTCTTCAAAAAGGCACACACCACTCAAAGATCCCAAGAAGCGCTACATGGTTTCACTCAAAAAAGCACTCAGGCGACGCTTATTCCTGCTCGGCAAGACATGGAGGAACAAGACAAGGCTTCTGGAGTTCAACCATGAAGTGCTCGGGGGCTTGTCGATGCGGGACCCACGGGATACACCGCAAGGAAGAGAGATAATCTAGTTTAATTAGGATTCCTCCCATGTAATCCTAGTAGTAATATTACCCTATAATCCTACTAGGACTCTACATTATAAACCGACTAGGACTCTGGCCTCCTGACTATATAAAGGAGAGCGGAGTTCCTGGAGGAGGAACAATAGAATAAGAGAACACAACACAACACTTTACAATCAATCCAACGCAAAGGCTAACGCCGACTGGACGTAGGGCTATTACTCGATCACGGTCGAGGGCCTGAACCAAGATAAATCGAGTGTCTTTTGCATTTACCGTTGAGTTCTGCATA
Source organism: Miscanthus floridulus (assembly GCF_019320115.1). Classification (NCBI taxonomy): domain Eukaryota; kingdom Viridiplantae; phylum Streptophyta; class Magnoliopsida; order Poales; family Poaceae; genus Miscanthus; species Miscanthus floridulus. Next base: position 4,744,941 of record NC_089597.1, read on the forward strand.
CGCTGAAGCCCAAACAAACTGCCCTAGGTACCCCTATGGCAGGCTATCAGTGGTGAAACACCGACAACACCCATTCAAGAAGGAACCTTTTACCAGATATTGCAAGCACCAGCAACCCAAATAACTGTAAAGGCATTCAAGACAATCCTAATCACCGAATCTAAAGACTGGAGGCATCTTATTATAGATTACCTAAACAACATTCATCACCTAGAAAACAAAGCAAGCACAGCCAGAATAGCGGCCATAGCAAGAAGTTACACATTAATAGATGGCATCTTGTATAAGAAAGGGGTAGTCTAGCCATTGCTCAAGTGCATAACCCAGAGCAAAGGAAGAGAGCTCCTCCAAGAAATCCACTCAAGAATGTGTGGCTCCCACATCAGCCCAAGGGCATTGTCTACAAAGGCAATCTAGCCAGGATTCTATTGGCCCATGCACATCTAAGATGTAGAGTAGATTGTTAAGACATGTCAAGCAAGCCAGACCACATCCCCTCATCAGTCAAAGCCTTCGGCAGTAGTACAACTCATCCCACCCACTTAGCCATTACAAAGATGGGGCATGGACCTGGTCAGCCCACTACCGCCTTCGCAAGGGTGGAACAAATTCATAGTAGTAGCGATTGAGTATTTCACATGATGGATTAAAGCTAAGCCACTATCAACAATCACCTCAGAGGTAGTTAAAAATTCTTTTGGCAGAACATAATCTGTAGATTTGGAGTACCAAGAACTTTAACAGTAGACAATGGGAACCAGTTCGATTCAGACAAATTCAAAGAATTTTGCAAAAGCATAGGCACAAAGATAGCCTTCGCATCAGTCTATCATCTACAGTCAAATGGAGCAGAAGAGAGAGCCAACAGAATAGTATTCTCAACAATCTCAAAAACCTTATTCAACCTCCGCAAAGGCAAATGGATAGAAGAGCTGCCGAAGATAGTATGGTCTCACAACACCATGGTGTCCAAAGCAATGGGATTTACTCCATTCAAACCCCTGTACAGCGAAGAGGTAATGCTACCCGAAGAGATCAAACATCAGAGCCTCCAAGTGATGAAGCAGACCTCGGCTACAGATGAAGAATACTCCAAAGAAACGACCAAAGGCTTAAGACTAGAAGCAGTGGAAAACATCACCAAATACCAAGAGCAAACCAAAACATGGAGAGACAACCAAGTGGTCAGAAAGCTTATACGGGATGGAGACCTAGTCCTAAGGAGGAAGCCCAACGCGGCTAGCGCAGGAAAGCTACAACCAAAATGGGAAGGCCCATACACGGCAAAGGCCGCCAGGAGACCAGGGTGATTCTTCTTGATAGACGATGAAGGTAGAACTACCATTCATACCTGGAGCATCAACAATTTGCGTAGGTTGTACATATAATTGTAAAAAGGTGGCCTCCACGGAACTATAAGCGAAGGTCACCTCACTTAGTTTTCGTATTTTTCCTTTTTCACTTCGTGTAAAAGGGCATGTACTCTTTTCCTCACAAAGGGGGCTCCTAGCAGAGGTGAGGTTTCTAATGAGGCAGGACCCATGTAAAACCCTCTAAAATATAGAGGAATTCCCCTAAGAATACAGCCAAAAGCGAAGGTCAAAAATGGCTGGCAACGGAGACACACCATTCGACAATGACATCTCGACAAAGAGGACCTTCCACCGCCTTAGCCGAAGGCTCTAAGACATAGAACGACCTCTGTGGCTAGAATTAGCCTGCAACCTTGACAAAGCCCTATCCACAATTAGGCATCAAGGATTCATCAAAACGGCCAAAAGGCCACAAAACCCGGCAAAGACCTACCTCCGCTGTAGGCATCAGGCAAGAAAAGACCTGGCGAAGACCTGTCCTTATTAGGCACCAGGGGAATATCAGGAATTAATGACTAAAGTATAGCAGGAATAAAGGCCAAAGATATGCAGGGTACACACAAAATCCATCAGTCTTATCACCACTTCAAACCGTATCTAAGTAATAAATTTTGGTCAACCACCAAGACTCATTAAATTGTGCAAGAAGTAGACTAAAACCCAGCATCTTGCCCAAGCACTAACCCTAGTCAGTGCATTCTCATACCCCATCCCCACAAGAGTACTAGGGGGAAAGCTGAACCAACCAAGAGCCACTCTACTATAGGGCCAAACAAGAGAGCCATGGAAGTCGGAGTTTCCTTAGAAATGAGAGAGCAAAAGGTACCATGCGAAGACTCGTAAATCTAGTAGCTTGCATAGCCCAGCGAAGGCCACGGACAGGTTGTATGCATCTACCACATGGTGTTGCACAGCCTCCATGGGGCATCGTGTGACCGTAGTCCGGTAGCAAGCAGACAGCGTCAGAGGTTACGGGAGGGTATCGCATGAAGGCTCGTGTTGGTGTTTCGAGTAAATGCCAACGAGTAAATTTGTATTATTGCGCATCTGGCCCGAATGTGTACTAAAAAGACACAAGGTTTATACTGGTTCAGGTAGAATGTCCCTATGTCCAATTCGTGGTTGCTGCTCATGTTATTAGCACAAAAAAGTTTGTAGTAGGGGTTAGAAACGGGCGAGAGAGGGAAAGATCCCAAGTCTCTGATTGAAAGGTTGAATGGGTGCTGAGAGCTTGGTTGCTGCTCAGCTCTATGTGATGTGATGCGTGGTGTGTTTTTTTGATCTCCCCCTTAATGGGGTTCCCTGCCTTCCCTTTTATAGACCAAGGGGAAGCAAGGATTACAAATAGGAGAAAGAAGAAAAATCAGAGGCCAGGGAGGTCCTTCAAAGATGCCGGTCTTTCTTTTCCTCTGAGCGAGCCCCGCAGACATGGCAGATGGTGCTAAGGCTTGATCCATGCTAGGTGCATGCCCACTGATGATAGGTCCATGCTAGGTGTATATGTGTGTGTGTGTGTGTGTGTGTGTGTGCGCGCGCGCGCCAGGCAAGGCTTTTGCCTTCGGGCGGATTGGTTGTCCAATGCTCTCCTCACCAATCCCCCTTGGTTGGCTCCTCGTAGGCATGGTAGATGTTGCAGATGTCATGGATGGAGATCTCCTCTATCCAATTAGCGGTGAAGGCGAAGACGAAGTCGGTGATGTCAAAGTTGCTCAAACTTTCGATAGTGATGAAAGCATTGTCGATGATGTCAAAGAGGGTGTCAAAAACCCCTTGCCATAGCTCAACCATGGTCTTCTGAAGTGGGTAATTGAACTTTTGATAGCGATAGGGGGAGCAAGAATGATGCAAACATACATACCAAGGTCCATGTACCTCTCTGCCTTTCAAGCGCAATGAAAATTGTGCCAAGGCTACGGAGCCTCTACTGCTTTGTATATTTTATGATGAACTACCAAAGAATTAAAATTAGTTGGTCTTTTCGATCTTTTTAGCAAACTCTGTCATTTCGCAGCTCGACCCTACCACTCGGGGTTTCGAACCTGAACCCTTTCGGGCCTTGTTACATGCATTTTAGTAACCACCTTGCTCCCTTTGTTCTGTGTTTTAAAAACTGAGCTTTTCTTGGCAAATCCACCTTGCTTCAGCACATGACAAAGACTTCGCTTTGTGACCTATTTGTGGATTAGTAAACATAAGTATTCAATTCACATTATACACCGAAAAGAAAAACAAGTTATATCCTACTTAACCTTTTGGATAAGTCACCCTGTTTTGCATTACATTCAAGAAAAAAGAAGAGGGGGAAATAATAAATGCTTCTCACATTTCAACTTTGGAGGCCTGACCTGTAGCACCCGGTTTTAAGAACAAAACCAGATACACACCATATGTGAGCCCAGGAAGTCAAATCTCACATATAGCTACAAATAAGGGTAATATCAATAGACAATGCTTAAATACATAACGTATTAGTATAAAGAATATAACCTCAGAGTATAGACAGCGTAAAGATAACTCCGATCTTCAGGCGAAGACTCCAAATCCACAGGGACAACTGACTGGTTGATCACAAGCCTAATTCCTCCTAACTCTAACAATATGGTACCCATCCGGGATTTTTATCCAAATAATTGAAAATAAAGCAAGCATAAGTACATGTCGTACTCAACAAATATAACATAGGGTTCATGAGGCTCAAAAGGTTGACACTGGTTTAACTGCGATTAGCTTTTAATGAGTCATGATTTTAGCAATTGAGTAGCAACAAGTTCATTCACAAGCCCATAAACACATGATCAGGTAAACATGAATAATGAATAGCATAAACAGTAATCATTAATGAGCATCTTCATCATCCATATCATTAGTGATCATCTATTTCGTAAATGTTCCAAGGCCGCTCGTGACCGTGAGCACGGCTGATATACCAGTTTTACACTCTGCAGAGGTTGTACACTTTCACTGTGAGTCGTGATTTACCCTTTCGCCCTAGGTGATCAGCCTCTTGACCCACTACCAAGGAAGGTCGGCAGGGTTCACTATGAAACCTTTCAAAGGTTCGTCTAACAAGTTAGGGCCGCTAGGTTTCTGTGGCCTACGAATGTAGAGCTCCCCTTCCGGCAGGCACAATGACGCGCAGCCTATACACTGACGGACAGAGGCCGCACTATATTCAACCTGGAACACACCCCTCTTGTGCTATAAAGGTAACCACTAACAAGCTAGAAAAGGTCCTTATACTGAGCTAAAGCCAGAGCCATGTAGCCCTCACAACTGTACTGTAAGTCCCGGATGATCACTTACAGATAAGTCTTTAGGGAGAGGAATCTAGAGCATCATAAAAATAGCCCAATGCTCTAGCCTCCTTGTTCGGTATTGCTAAAAAGCATCTTTTAATGTTTATTGTATATACCATTAGTCAAGTTACAAGATCATGGTTGTAGTTGAGCACTAGCAAAGCTACCCAATGTAATAACCCAAAGGTATCAAGGTACACGTCCAAAAGACTAGGATATCCTTAGTGGTAGTCAAGGTAGACACATGTAATATGTATTAAGTGATTAAAGGTGTATAGGTAACAAGGATGGTCCCATGCTATACTTGCCTTGAAACACCGATCCTCCGGTAAGCTTTAATCTTCAATGTTCTTCTTCTTCTTCTTGATCACCACGTTTATCTCACCGACTGGACGAAATCGTATAGCACCACACAAGCATCCATACAATCATACACGAAGTAAATAATAGATCTAAATTAGAACAGTACACCAAACATAAAATCAAGATGAAAAGTTTAGAAAAACGAATCTACGTCTTGCTACGAACACATAGACGCGAAAAACACGCTAAACGAAGCTACGGTGAAAAAGATACATCTACCGAAAGATTCGCTCATAGGAGAAAATATAAAACTATTAGCTTCATGTGTTTTAAATATATAAAAACATATATAAGATATTTCATAGAGATTATAATTTAAGTCAAATTTAGATTTGATTTATAAAACTAAGGTGAAACAAATCATATTCTATTTATAAAATCCAGTTGCATAATTGTTATTTAAGATATGATTCAAACCATGAAATTCTAGTATTAGTGACATGATAAACACTGTTACTAACGCGTAGATCTTGATGCTATGAATCTAACGCAACTTGAATGGACTAAAACGGATCTAAGACGCAGAAGATATGATTTAAACAAGATTTCTTTAAGTCGAATATTAAATTAAATCTAATCATGAATTTTAAAAGTTAAAAACATACTGAACAGTAGTATAAACACGTAGATCATGAAATTACGAACCTAACACAAGTTGAACGGATCAAATCGGAGTAAAAACGGAGAAGTTATGGCTAAAACAAAATCAGTGGCAAATCTGTAAATAGGTGAAAACGTATTTTGGATCTAAACCGACGAAACTACGCTTTTAAAAGAAGAAGACGAAGTCTGGGAAAACATTTTGGATGGCGGTCTTACCTAGGGGTACCTCGGCGGCGTAGGAGGAGCAAGACGACAACGGCGACGGCGACGACGACCGCAACGGCGAGAGAAAGAGGAGAAAAATATAATTTACTACACGAGGGATTTCTCAAACTAGGGGCTCCCCTTACGGTAGTTTTTTGTGCGCTTTGCCCAAGGAGTTGGTTGATATATATAGGAAGAAAAACTCCCCACATCCACGTCAACTAGCGATATGGTACTAATTGATGTTACCCCCTCCACATATACTAATGGGCCTAAATAAACATTAAAGCCCATTAGTAAATAAATGCATTGACCTTTAGGATTTATTAGGATTATTGCACATGGACTTTGAGCGTTGGGATAAATGAGAGATTTATTTTTTTCGGAATTAATTAGTTTCATGGATAAAATAATTCTAGAAAAGTCCAGAATTGATATTTAAACCACAAAAAATACTCTGAGACCTCTGAAAATTTGGGAAAAATTCTCAAAGACATTATGGAACATGAGGAACGCAAATATAGTATTTGGAGCTCATAAAAATATTGTTGGAAACTTGGAACATAAAGATTAAGGTGAAGGAGGTAGGAATTAAATTCCAGAAAGAAGCTGGAAAATTCCTAGAGGTAGATATTCGTCTCCTAAACGTAAAAAAAACACACATTTTGCACATAGAAACACGAGGTGCGACCGGCATGAATGCAACAAACACGTTTCTACCTTATGATAAATTTTAAATTAATGAAAATTTTATTTTCCTATGTTTTCATGTGCACAAAAATTCACAAATAAATTATTTTAACTCTATTTTTAAAAGTGGCAAATTTTGGGGTGTTACACACATGACGAAGACTTCGCTTTGTGACCTATTTGTGGATTAGTAAACATAAGTATTCAATTCACATTATACTCCGAAAAGAAAAACATGTTATATCCTACTTAACCTTTCGGATAAGTCACCCTGTTTTGCATTACATTCAAGAAAAAAGAAGAGGGGGAAATAATAAATGCTTCTCACATTTCAACTTTGGAGGCCTGACCTGTAGCACCTCACCACCCTGTTTTAATACGGTTCTCGCTCGTGCTGTATTAAAGTATATTTATATGTTCATCTAACTAGCAAAGTTATTTTGTTTCTAAGAACAACTCATTCCTTCGGAGAAACGCAACAAGACCAACGAAGGGTCATTCGGCGGGACGCGAAGTATGCATCGAAGTACGGACGAGAGCTTGATATCATTTTTTCTTCACCATAGGTCATCTTGGAGCTTCACTTCCGAGGAACTGGCCGAAAACTCGATCCCGCCATTCCCTTCTTGGAGCTCTCGGCAGTCGCGAAAACGCTTTCGGCAAGCTGCGAAATCACCATTGGCGAAGCAACCTGTGGCGGCTCCGATGACTACGCCAGCATGTTGGCTCCCGCACACAGGATTTCGCACAGCATTTCGCAGGCTTATGAAGGATCCTCATTTCAGTACCCTACCTCGGCGCCCCACCACGTGAAAAGGCAGACCGGGTTTATCATTTCGCACCAGCGAAATGAAGGGCCATCCTCCTCCGTCGTTTCGCACCAGCGATAGAGCGAGTCACCCATTTTCGTCATTTCGCACCAGCTAAATGGCAAGTGCCAAATGAAAGTGGCACCGAGGCGAGCGAAATGCGGCCAACACTAGGCACGAAGGGATTCCTTTCCAAACCGAGTAATATTTAGTGCTTGTGTTTACAGGTGGCGCACAAAACCAGGTCAGCAAACTGCATTACTGGATTCAGCGCTTTGCCGAGTGTAATGCACTCGGCAAATGCTACTTTGTTCTCGGCAAAGTCTTTGTCGAGGGCAGCACTCGGTAAAGAGCCTCTGGTAAAAAATCCGTCGGCAAAGAATTCTTTGCCGAGCGTCTTTTATCGGGCACTCGGCAAAGTCTTTGCCGAGTGCAATCTCGGCACTCGGCAAAGAAAAGTGACCATCACAGCGCCAGTTGCGTTAGCACATGCTTTACCGAGTGTCATGTCAGAGGCGCTCGGCAAATTTTTTTTATTTTTTTTTTCAAAATTTCTTTGCCGAGGGCCCTACTGGGGAGGCACTTGGCAAAGATTTTTTTTATTTTTTTTAATAATTTCTTTGTCGAGTGCCCTGCTAGGTCGGTGCTCGGCAAATATTTTTTAATTTTTTTTAATAATTTCTTTGCCGAGTGCTTTGACCCTGGCACTCGGCAAAGAGGCTAATTTTTTTTATTCTATATTCACAAACACATCATATAAGAGATATATATAACATCTGTGACATCACAAACACAATATATCACATATATATCACATCCATCTCATCACAAAGGCAATACCACATATATATCACATGTCGATCACACAATATCTCACATACACGACATCACAAGCATAATAGGTCCAATATCCATCGAAACAAGTCGATAGTTGATCATAGTGCATCACATGTCCATCAAGCGGTGAAAAAGAGATATAAACTACCGGTGGGGAGAAAACTGAGTGCTTGGTGAAGGAAAAGTGCCGTCGCCTGCTTGCGCCTGAGATGGGTTATTCGAACCGCCGACGGAGGCTGCATAAAGGACAAGAGATTCCATCTGTTAGAGTGGTCATCTAATGAAAGCACTAGTCGAAGCAATTTGGTTTCATACTCACAGGACTAGCTATAACTGGTGGCGACGGTGGAGCGAACCACGGCACAGCTACACCGTGCATTTGCCCAAAGTTCTGCAGGAACGTCGTAATCTCCGTCAGCTGCTTGGCCTGCCTTTCCCGCTCGGCCCGCTCGTCCTATCTTTCCCACTCGGCCTGCTCGGTCCTTGCCGCCAGGTCCCACAGCTCCTGAGCCATCCTCTCGTTCTCGGCCTATAATATTTCAATCGAATGTTTCAGTAATGCAAAGGTAACTAAGTTATTTAAAGATCAATGTACGAAGAGTTAAACGGGACTAACCTGGAGTGCGTCGATCCGCTGCTGTGAAGGGGGCGGCCGTTGGCGTATGGCCGGGACTCCGCTCGGGGTCTGTGCTCGGATCTGGGAGAGGGAGGGAATCTTGCTGGGCTCGAGGGTGCCATCGCCAATCTAGTACCGCCCATGCTTCTTGCCTTGTCCGAGCCTCATGACCATCGTCCCATCGATGTCGTCGGTGCTTGGATCCCCGTCTGGCCCATGGACCGATCTTGCCTCCGACGCGTACGAACTGATGCGGGTGTGGACGCTCAGGTTGCTGTAGGACTCGGGCGGGTCATCCGGGGTGAAGGTGACAGCGGACGTCGCCTTACCCTTGCGGGCCAGACCATATGCCATGAAATTGGAGATGGACTGCCCACCATATGACGCCGACTGCGAGAAAGACAACAAGATGATTAGAAGAAACATGCAGAATGGAGCGTCAGAATACTAAAAATTCACGTACCCATGCTTGCTTGTACGCGCCGAGGCTGCGGCTGCCTTGATGGTGTGTGGGGCCTGTCGCTGCCATACGCCGCTCCCGCCCCGCCTCGTGGTCCTGGATATAACCCTCCGTGAACCACATGTCCACGATCATCACCTAGCAGTCCCGATACGACTCGCACCACCATGGAATCATCTACATGTCATAAAGAATTTGAGATGTAAGAAGACCAAATTAAAGCTACTTAATCTCAAAATGAATCAGTATTATTCTTCTTCATTTACCTCAAGGTACTGTTCCCGGGTCAGCGTCCTCTGTCTTGCCTATGTCTTGGTGATCTTCTCACCAAGGTGCGTGGCGTAGTACTTGATGATGCAAGTGAGGCGCTCCTCGCAGTGCATGTTGTGATTTGTTTCCTGGCACTTTTCACCATCACCTTCTCTGCCCTGTCCTCCTGTCCCTCTTCACATCTGAAAAAAGTCTGCAGACAGACACAATGTATCAATTCATTATGTCAAAAAAGTTAAATGAATGCGATGTATTGATCAAAGTTGTGCGAGCAAGACTTATCCATAACTCTCTCCTCACCCGCTCCTGCTTATCTCCACATGCGTCGGGGGCATCTTTGTAGTGGTCCCACGATTTGGCCGGCTCAGTGTTCCCCTTGTGCGTGACAATGTCGGGGTAAAACTGCCTGCACACAAGACCCAGGATGTGGTTGGGGTTGCGTGAGTCACCAGGCGACACAACCAGCCAGTGCCTGCACAAGTCATTAACAAACATTATTAGTTTCTCTGACAATTTTCAACAGGTTATATGAAGTAGCTATGATAAAATCTAAAGTTACTTACCTGTCCCCCTAGGGGCGGATCACTAGGCGTAGGGGAAGAAGCGAAGGCCCAGGGAGTTTTGAGGGACCTCGCAAGTAGATCCTGGCCACAGCAGAGGAGTCCGAACCAGCTGTGCCTCTAGCCTCGTCGCCCTGCTGTGCCTCGTCTCCCTCGTCGTCCATCTGCTGAACCAGCTCCTCCTCGTCCGAGGAGTCCGGGGTACGGCGCTCCTCCTTCGGCATGTCACGTGGCCTGACTAGAGGAGGCCGGCCCCTCCTGCTGCCGCTGCTGCTACCGCTGCTCCTGGCCCTCTGCCTCCTCCCGTCTGACGACCCCTCTTCTACATCCGGATCTGCATCGCGTGCCCTCATGAACCTCGAGTTCACGTTCCTTGGCACACGACTGCCCGCCATCTTTGTTCAATCACCTGCAATTAAAAAGAAACAAACAAGACATATTAGTACATGTGTTAAAAATAGATGCTAAATTAATAAACAAAACACGATTACAAAATAACATAGTATTACATGTATGAGAAGTAATCATCATTATTGGGATTATCTGGATCATATGTCTCGTCATCACTATCAAAATTGTCCAAATAAACAACACTGTCCGAAGGTTCAATGTTGCCTTCATTGTCATCGTCTAAATATAATCGCTCAAGCATTTCTATGTCCTTGGCATTTTGCACCTCATCTCCTTCTTCCTCGTCATCGACCCTTTCATTGTCTACTTCCATTCCGATCGCCTCGGTTAAGTCTATCACCAACCTCCCTAGTAGCCCATCTTCTTGATAGAACTCTCTTTCATATGTGTTTGGGTTGAAGTTGTAATCTTCATCATTTGGGATAGCTAGTCTACCATGTGGCGATACCTGGTGCACAATAGCCCAACCCTTAAGAGCCTTGTTGCCTTGGCACACGTATGGCAAATAATAAACCTGCACGGCCTGGTGAGCCACAATAAAGACATCTTTTCCTTGATAGACGGAATCTTGTTGAATCTCGACTTGACCAATATTAGGGCTCCGTTTCGTTAGTCGAGGATTGAACCAGTGGCATTTGAACATGAAGAGACGAAGAGGTTTTGAACCATAAAATGAAAGTTTATAGATTTCTTCGATTATGCCATGATACTCGAGGCCATCAGTGCCGGGAGTACAAAATCCACTGTTTGTGGTTTTTCGATGGGGCCGAGCTCACTCGTAGCTTGCTGTGTGAAAGCGATATCCATTCACATCATAACCTGAATAAGCTTTCACCTTATTATCGAAGCCATTTGCAACCTATCTCAACTCCTTACTCATAGTTGCATCGGTTTGGGCCTGCAAGCGCAAGAATGAAAGATTGCCGGACTAAGTACACGAAACTCAAAATCTCGAACTAGGTACGAGGTAAATTGGACAATACCTTTGTTTTGAACCAAGAAATGAAATCAGGCCTCCCTGCTCCCGGACCCTGTGAAAGAAGGGTATCGGTTTGCCGTGAGGTAGGACCCCTTGGTTGATGCCGGGATACACGAATAAATTCCCTGTGCAAACGAGAAAGAATCAGTTGGATGCATAACAGTGACGGCGTATTGAAACAAGTTCGTTGAGAACTTACTCAATGAACGGCTTCACCTCGGTTAGGTTCTGCAACACATATAGCATGATACTGCGCCACTCTTCATTATCCAACCTCTTATTGGTCGATCCACTTGCGCTTCCGAGTTGCCCTTGGAAAAGGCTGAGGTTGGATTCATTCTCGTCAGCATTATAGCGAGGGAGTGGATTATGCACGCTAGGAAGGTTCGTTGTGTAGTATAGCTATGTGAAGTTTGTCACCTCCTCCAGAATGGAAGCCTCTGCAATAGAAACCTCAATTTTGGCTTTATTTCTACATTTTTTACGAACGGCCTTCAGACATCCCTCGATTGGATAGCACCAACGGGCCTGCACGCCCCCCCCCCCATACGTGCCTCATATGGGAGGTGCACAATCAAATGCTGCATCAATAAGAAGAAGCCGGGTGGAAAGATCTTCTCCAACTTACAAAGCAACTCAGGTGCCACTTTCTCCAAGTTTGCAACCACGGTCCGAGATAGCTCCTTGGCACAAAGCTGGTGGAAGAAATAGCTCAACTCTGCAAGCACTAGCCAGACATGCTCAAGAACATAGCCTCATACCATCGCTGGAAGAAGCCGCTCAATCCATACGTGGTAGTCATGACTCTTCATCCCGTTGACTCGCATAGTGCCTAAGTTTACTCCCCTACTCAGGTTCGCTTCATACCCATCAGGGAACATTAATGCCTTGATCCATCATAGTACTTCCCTCCTTTGTTCGAGTTTCAAGATGAAATCGGCCTTAGGCCTTTTCTAGTTCTTGCCATTTGCAGGAGGCCGCATCTCTTGCTGTGGTCTATTGCACAACATCGCCAAGTCCACTCTAGCCTTAGGGTTGTCCTTAGACTTGTCAGTGTCCATGAGTGTTGCCCAAAGTGCCTCGACAATATTCTTTTCAGTGTGCATTACATCAATATTATGGGGCAGTAGGAGGTCATCAAAATAGGGGAGCCTCGTCAAGCCAAACTTATGAGTCCACATGTGTTGCTCACCATATCCCACAAAACCACCTTCTTCATTGGGCACGAGAGCATCTATCTGAGCATGAACCTCGGCACCAGTCTTTAAGTGCGGTCTAGGGTCCGTAACTACGACACCTTTCCTAAAGTTCTTGGTGTCTTGTCAGAATGGATGGTTGGAATCTAGGAATTGATGATGTTGATCGAACGACGAATACTTGCCACCCTTCTTCAACCAAATGAACCTCACAGCTTCCTAGCAAATTGGGCACGGGAACTTCCCCTGAACACACCAGGCGCTGAATAACCCATACGCCAGGAAGTCATACATGGAGTATTGGTACCAGACGTACATTTTGAAGCTTTGCTTTGTAGCTCGGTTGTATGTCCATACCCCTTCATTCCAAGCTTTGATCAATTCATCAATCACAGGCTCCATGAATACACCCATATTCTTCCCCAGGTGTCCAGGAATTATCAACATCAAGATCACGTTATGTCATTGAAAGGCGACACCAGGGGGGAGATTGAGGGGGATAACAAACATGGGCCAACATGTGTAAGGGGCGGCCATCATGCCATAAGGATTGAACCCATCTGTTGCTAGCGCGACACGTACATTACGAGCCTCATCGGATTTTAGATGATGTTTGTCATTAAAGCTGGTCCATGCTTCACCATCAGATAGATGTACCATCTTGTTAGGATTGTACCATTTGCCATTCTTGTGCCACGTCATCTATTTCGCGGTTTCCTCGGTCATGAATAGCCTTTGAAGCCTCGGCACGAAGGGAAGGTGTCATAAGACTCGGGCGGGTATCTTAAGCTACCTCTTCTGGCCACCACCATCACCAGACTCTACTTCTAGGAACCTGGAAGCTTTACACTTTGGACAGTTATTTGCCTCCTTGTGTTCTTCACGAAATAGGACACACCCATTCGGACAAGCATGTATCTGCTCATACGGCATCTTCGGTGCTTTAAGGAGCTTCTATGCCTCGTACATGGTCTTCGGCAACATGTGGTCCTTTGGAAGCAGGGTGCCAACCATGGCCAACACCTTATCGAAGCCTTCTCGACTCATGTTCAAATCGGACTTCAACCCCATCAAGCGACTAATGGCATCCAGCTTAGAGACCTCAGAATGAGCATGAAGGGGTTTCGTCACCGAGTCCATCATGTACTTGAACGCATCTACGGCTGCCTGCATCTCCGCCTCCTCATGTCCTTCAGCAAACTGTGCTTGGTGAACGTCATCTACCATGTCTGCTACCCCGGCATCAGCATCGAAAGCCTCGACGCGTGGTCTCGCCACCTCCTCTCTCATACGATCAGCTTCACCATGGTGGACCCACCGGGTGTAGTTCGGCGTAAACCCATTCTTGTGCAGATGTATACCCATGACTTCTAGGTTTTGCATTCTCCTGTTACCACACTTGTTGTAGGGACACAAAGCCATTTTCGAGTATCTAGCGGCCTTGCCAAATGCACGCTTCAAGAAATGATCGGTCTTGTTCATCCATTCAATGCTGACATCACCCTGACTTGTCCGGCCCGTGTACATCCACTGATGGTCCTCCATCCTCTAGCATATATAACATCTCCACAGGTGACCATCAATTGCATCTACGCGGTGTCCCTACTCTCTAATAGATGAGGATAGGTCCTAATCCCACCCGCAGATGCGTAGATGAGGTTATTTTCCATGCTCTGCTCCTATCCGAGATAGAATTTCGGCAGCACCTCCCCGCTGTTCTCCCGATACACGTCCTGCAAGGGAGAGTGTGTATCCGGAGAACAACAGGGGGTGATGCCGAAACACCATCTTGAACCGGAGCGGACCATGGAAACTAACCCATCTACGCATCCGTGGGCTGTCCAAAAAACGTGGACAATCCAAAACAGATACGGTCGCAGATATACAAAGATCTGCATACCTCCAACCGTATCTCTTTCGGACAGGAGACACCTAACTAGGTTATGCGACCAAAGACCACATATGGATAGAGGGGTTATACCTAGGGTGCCGGTGAGGTCAGGGTAGCGGGGCGGTGGAGAGTCGGTGTAGTGGCGAGTCGACGCGGTGCAGGAAGACCCACAGCGCCGATGAAGACAATCGGGGTCGCCGAGTCCCTCCCATAGGTCCTCCTACAAAAAAGGGCAAAATGGTTAGTGTCGACTCAAAATTTCAGCAGCACCTCCCCTGCACGGGGAGGTTCCCAAAACCTACAAAAAACATGGCACAAAGGCCAACAACCACATATATACCAAACATGGGCAGGAAGGCCAACAACCACCAATATATCAAGAGGAGCCATGTACTTTAGTTCTCTTTCCATGCAGATGAAAGTATTGAAGTAGTACAACAACAATTACTACTAACCCTACAACTACTACTAACACTACTACTAACAACTACTGAACTACTAACAGTACTAATACTAAGAACTACTTAACTATTAACAACTACTACTACTAACCCTACAACTAACACTACTAACTACTACTAACAACCACTACTACTTACTAACTACTACTATTTACTAACTACTACTACTACTAACCCTACAACTAACACTACTAACTACTACAACTAACACTACTAACTACTACTACTAACACTACAACTAACTACTACTAACACTACTAACTACTACTACTACTAACACTACAAGGGTAGGGCTTACCTTGGCGGCAAGAATGGCAAGAGCGAGGGCCGGCGACGACGGCAGGGATGACCGCAGCAGTGTGAGGATCAACGGGCGGTCGGAACGGCACGAGGATCGATGGATGGTCAGGTCGGCACCTTCCTCTTCTTCCTCTTCCCCCTTCTCTTTCTTCCTCTTCTTCCTCCTCCCCCTTCTCTTTCTTCCTCTTCCTCCTCCCCTTCTCTTTCTTCCTCTTGCTCCTCTCCTCCCTCTGCTGGCCGGCCGCAAGGCATGGCAGGATCGGTGGAGCTCGGGGCCGGCGGGGGAGCTCGGGGCCGGGGGAGCTCTGGGCGGCTCGGGGCCGGCCGGGTCGCTGTCCCCGGGGAGCTCGGAGCTCAGGGCACCGGCGAGCTCGGGGCGGCGGCCGGGGACCCGGGGCGCGGGCGCGGGGCCACCGGGGCGGGGGCGCGGGGCCACCGGGGCGGGGGCGCTGGGCCGCCGGGGCCGGGCGGGAGGGCCGGCCGGGCGCCGGGGCAGGCCCGACAGGACCTCGCCGGAGGGGGATGACGACGGGGGCGGCGCGGGCGGGCGGCGGCGGCGGCGCGGCAGGGAAACGCAGGGGCGGGTGGGAGAGGAGTGAGGAGGGGGTGGGGTTGGGCCAGCCCATTCTGGGCCTTTAGGCTAAAAGATTTGCCGAGTGCCGGGCCCAGCGGCACTCGGCAAAGGGTTTTTTATTTTTTATTTTTTAAAATTCTTTGCCGAATGCTCTGTGACCTGGCACTCGGCAAAGGCTTCTTTGTCGAGTGCCAAGGTTGGCACTCGGCAAAATAATTTTTTTTGTTTTTTTCGCCCCATTTTTTTTCTGGGGCCTTGCTACAGTAATTAAAACTCCATTTCAAAATTTGGGACAATTTTGAGTTTTTTTACTATATTTCCTTAATTATTTTTGTTTCGTTGAATTTTTTTGACTATTTCAAATTTGAACTGTATGTACATGAAATAATGAAATTTGGTCATTCAAAAAATGGTATTCATGATGTTTGGCGTATGTTGAGGCCGTATCCAGGAACTCGCATGAAATTACGAGCATCTTGTTGTCGTAACATGACGATGTACTTGCGGGAAAAGTGTACTTAAATTATATAAAATCCAAACGAAGTCCGAAAATCACAAAACTTGTCGAGGTGTCTTGTTATCGCATGTGGAGACCGTGGTAAAAAATTGAGAAAGTTTGGAGTAAGTTGTGATGTCAAATGCCTAAAAGTCAGGCATTTCTACGAAAAAGCAGCTCCTTTGGTTGAGCTTTTGGCTTTTGAGTAAACATACGAAAAGGTTGGGCCGGGGATAGGATTCGGCGACAACAACTCGGGCGGGCACATAGCCCAAAGAAGTGAACGAGAGAAAACACCCGGATGCTTGGCTTGTTTAGTTCGGTGAAATTTAGGAATTTAGCTACTATAGTATTTTCGTTTTTATTTGGTAATTAGTATTTAATTATAGATTAATTATGTTCAAAATGTTCGTCTCGCGATTTCCAACCAAACTGTGTAATTAGTTTTTTCGTCTATATTTAATGCTCTATGCATGTATCGCAAGATTCTATGTAATATCTACTGTAGCACTTTTTGGGAAAACTTTTTAAAACTAGACAAGACCTACATGGACAGTGCAACAACCACAGGCATGTCAGAGTCCAGCACACGAGATCGGCCTTTGGATTTGTAGGCATGTCCCTGTTCCTTCAATTGTACGGCGACTTGCAGGTTCTTAGCATCTGTGCCCACAGATTGACATGCGTTCAAGATAGCGTCAATGTTCTCAATCTGAAAGGCGCTCAAGATAACCTGGTCTGTTAGATAATCCAGGCTCACTTCAGCTCCTAGTTTCTCTCCGGCTGTTAGACAATAACTAAACTCAATCTTAGCCAAGCCAAATGTGTTATGTCCAGCCTGATGCATGCTGCATTCATGCTGAGGCTCTCCTTGTTTCTAGCTCTAGTGGTCATCAGCGCGCATTGCGTTCTCGTCTATGGGATGGCGCGGCAATGGCGGAGCGTGGAGGTCGCAGCGTCGTGGCCATTCGTGGCTACATTGTAGCATTGTAATTTGTCTACTTAAGTTGCAATACTGAGTCAGAAAAGCTGCGCTAGTTGCGGCACCAAATTGCGAGTGTCTTCCACTGCTCTTGCGTGTGTTCTCTGAATTACAGTGCACTTTCTTCCTCTCCGGCACTGGCGACGGCGTGTGAGAGACTACAAGTGGTACCAGAGCTATAAGAGAAGGGACCTAGTGTGTCGCGATGAGGTCATCGAAGGAGAAAGGCGGCGGCTCGGGCAACAAGTCTCCAAGGCGTTCGCTTTCCCCAAGCCGTTCACCGACGCGCCGTTCGCGGACTCGCGGCGCACGCCGTTCGCGAACGCGACGTCGGGAGGGCGTCGTCGAGCGCATCGTCTAGGAGACGAACGGCTCCGGCAACTGGCCGCAGCTCACGAAGACAAACTACGACACGTGGTCGCTGCTCATGAAGCTAAAGATGCAATCGCGCTACCTCTGGGATGCGATCAAGGGCGAGGACGTCGACTTCCACGACGATCGCTCTGCGCTGGAAGCAATCTGCTCCGGCGTGCCCTAGGAGATGGTGCCCACTTTGGCGACGAAGGCATCGGCCAAGGAGGCGTGGGAGGCGATCCGGACAATGCGCATCGGCGATGATCGGGTGCGCAAGTCGACGGCGCAAAGTCTCCGTGCGGAGTACGAGCAGATTTCGTTCCGTGATGGTGAGTCCGTCGAGGATTTCGCCCTGCGCCTGTCTAATCTTGTGCAGCGGTTGGCGATTCTCGGCGATCCGGAGCCGGAGCCGAAGGTGGTTGCCAAGTACCTGCGTGTAAGGATGAAAATGGAACGGAAATATCCCGAACCGAACCGCATCGTTTTCTATATTTAATCCGATCGAATCCGCATTTTCTTGTCCGACTTTACCGTTTTCGCTTTCGCATTTCAGATGTTTCGTATTTCAAATGTAAAAGTAGAAAACGGTTTAGACATTTTTCCACCGTTTTCTACTTTTCTACTTTTAATTTGAAATATTCCGAATTGAAAATTCGATTTAAACCGAATTTGGCCAACTGCACAGGTCATACAGCCCAATTACAGGTTGTTCACTATGCAACTGCGTTCTTTCTACTGGTGGCCAGCTGCCCTCTCTTATAGACGGCGCCCAGCCTCATCTCTCTTCACCTCACGAGATGGTGCTAAATGTCAGGAAACCAGCAGCATCTACATGAAAGCCCACCTGGGTCATAGCCCATCAAGTTCATCGGTTTAACCCCCACCTGCAAAGTCAATCATTTGATAGTTTTTGCACCAGCCGAATAAATCTTTGCTACTCAAAAGAAAAATCTGAATAAATATTTAAAATAAAATACTACATCTATTCTAAAAAGATTAATAAAATTATTCTGACTCAGTTCGAGTTCATGTTTCTATAATATGCACTTGTTAATTATTATATGCACTTAGAACTTGATCATATATGCACTTAGTCATGCACTTGGTCTACGGGTCAGTATTCCGTATTGAGTTTTCGTATATCAACCGTGTTCGACATAAATCCGCTCGAATTGGTTCGTTTTTGAAATTCTCGATAATTCGTAAGTTCGCGTTCGTTTTCATGTCCGGTTTTACCGTTTTCGCTTTCGTTTTCGTATTTCAAATGCAAAAGTAGAAAACAATTTAGAAGTTTTTCGACCGTTTCTGGCCGTTTTCATCCTTACCTGTGTGTCGCCCGACCGAGGTACAAGCAGCTGGTGATCTCCATCGAGACGCTCCTCGAGCTCTCGATCGAGGAGGTCACTGGGAGACTCAAGGCCGCGGACGATGGGCACGACCTCGGAGGAGGTGCGGGCTCTTCTGCGGCGCGCCTCAACCACACGGAGGAGGAGCTAGTGGTGCGGGTGGTGTCCCAGCTGCAGCTCTCAAGCGAGGGCGCATCCAAAGGTGGATGGCCACCATCGTCCAAACAGAGGCGCGGCCGCGGCAATGACTCGCCCAAACGCAGAGGAAGCGGTGGTGGCTCCAAGCCATCCGCCGGTGGCGACGGGAAGAAGAAGAAGATCACCGGCGATGAGTGTCCGTACTACGGCAAAATGGGCCACTAGGCTCGCGAATGTCGCAAGAAGAAACGCGATGAGGCGGCGCACGCAGTGCAGGCGGAAGAAGAGACCGAGGCGGCGCTCAACCTTGGCATGACATCGCTCGAGGTGGAGGTGGTGATGGAGGAGTTGCTCGTTCCACTAGGGAACGAAGTGAGTACCACGTGCGCGCGGTGGGTTCTCGAGGAGGAGGACCTCGAACCCACACCGATCGTGGCTCACGCTGTGCGGTGGGATCTCGTGGAGGAGGACTCCACTCCAGCGCCATTTGTGGCTATGGCCACGGCCATCGTCACCACGCCAACAGGGAGTGTTCAGGCTCCCATCCACATCAATGAGGACAAGTTGTTTGTGTAGCTCGGTGAGAAGAGCGAAGGGGGCGGCACTCGCTGGATCCTCAACACAGGGGCAACAAACCACATGACCGACGAGCGCTCCATCTTCTCTGAGCTCGACACTAACGTGCGCGGGACTGTCCATTTCGAGGACGGCTCGGTCGTGGCCATCCAGGGTCACGACACCATCCTCTTTAGGCTCAAGAGCGGGGAACACCAGGAGCTTTCTAGGGTGTACTACATCCCAAAGCTAACGACAAACATTGTCAGCCTCGGCCAGCTCGACGAGGACGAGTACAAGATCCTCATCGAACACGGTGTTCTAAGGATTTGGGGTCGGCGACAGCGGTTGCTGGCCAAGGTATCGCGCTCGCTGAGTCGCTTGTACATCCTCACTCTAGCCATAGACAGGCTGGTGTGTCTCGCCACGCGCAGCTTCGAGGTGGCCTGGCAGTGGCACGCCAGGTTCGGACACCTCGGATTCCATGGGCTGAAGGCGTTGTCCAAGGGGCAGATGGTGCAAGGGTTGCCACCGATCGACCACGTCGAGCAAATTTGCGATAGCTGTTTGGCGGGCAAATAGCGGTGGCAACTATTCCCGACGATGTCCAAGTACCACACCACTCACCTGCTCCAGTTGGTTCACGCCAACATGTGCGGGCCGATCACGTCGGAGACGCCCGGTGGCAAGAAGTTGTTCCTCCTCGTCGTCGACGACAAGAGTCGCTATATGTGGCTGGTGTTGTCGAGCTCCAAGGATCAAGCTGATGACGTGATCCAATGTCTCCAAGCTCGTGTCGAAGTTGAGGCGAGGAGGAAGCTAGGCACACTGCACACTGATCGTGGCGGGGAGTTCACATCATGCACGTTCATGGAGTACTACGTCGAGAAAGGGGTGCAGCGACACCTCACTATGCCCTATACGCCCTAGCAGATTGGGGTGGTTGAACGGCGCAACCAAATCATGCTTGGCATGGCGCAGAGCATGCTCAAGGCAATACGTGTGCCTGGCCAGTTTTGGGGAGAGGCGGTGCTGACGGCGGTCTTCATCTTGAACCGATTGCCAACAAGGAGCGTCGAGGGCATGACACCACACGAAGCTTGGTATGGTGCTAAGCCATCTGTACATTTCTTCCATACTTTTGGCTGTGTTGCCCATGTCAAGGTGGTCGGCGGTCACTAGAAGAAACTCGACGACCGGAGCACCCCCGATGGTGTTCATCGGATATGAACCGGGCAGCAAGGCGTACAGGTTCTATAACCTGGGCACTAGATGCGCGCACATCTCGTGCGACATGGTGTTCGATGAAGGATGTCCCTAGGACTAGAACACCGACGCCGACAATGCATGCCCGGAGGACACCGAGCCGTTCCACGTCGAGAACATGACGACGATGGATTGCCATGGCACGCTGACAGTGGAGCAGGAGGACGTTGCGGAGGATGTCCAAGTTGGGGGAGCCCAGCGCACTCGGCCAGAGCACCGGCAACGCCTGGCACGCCAACGGCGGCAGCTACCACGGGCTTGCCAGCAGGTGCGCACAGTGGCGGGGGTGGCGCATCATCGGCACCTGCTTCCACTTCACTAGGCGTAGCTATGGAGTTCGCATCCCCTCCATCCGGTGATCTGGACCTTAACGTCGATCATGATGACACACCTCTTCGGTTTTGGAAGCTAGACAACGTCGTGGGGCCGGCAGAAATAATGGATCTGGCGAAACGGGAATTCGAGGTGGATGAGGACCTGCTCCTAGCTGTTGGAGAGGAGCCAGCCATGTTTGAGGAAGCACAGTGTGAGGAGTTCTAGCGCAAGGCCATGATGGATGAGATGGCCTCTAAAAGCATCTAGGCCCCTAGTTGGGTTTCGGTGATTAATGACAATACGTGATTACTGTGACTAACGTGTGTTTTGCAGAAACAATTGAGTTAGGTCACGGTAATGGAGATCGATTAGGCAATCATGGTTGTCATGCCCTTATGATGGAAATCGTTTCGATTTTCAAAGGATGGACGACAAGGTTAAGGATAGACTAGTTCTAAGTGTCGATTGGAGTTGGAGAGACACTTAGAATAGTTTAGGACTTTGTTTTTCCTTTGGCCGTACTATTAAGGGGGGTATGAACGGGTAGCTTGACCTAGGTGAGACTAGTGAGTTAGGTGTGGTGCACACTTGTTAAAACTAGCACTAGGTAGCTCCAAAATAGCCCTATGATCCTATGGAGCAAACTTCATTCACATATGATAGAGAGTTAAAAGTGAATGGAGGGTCAAATACTGACCGAACGCTGGCTCTGGTGTGACCGGACGCTGGCTCAGGGTCCGGACAGTTCATTTGACCAAGGTGATTGCGTCTGGTTTGACCGGACGCTACGAGGTCATGTCACCGGACGCTGAGGGACAGCGTCCGGTCGACTCCAGTAATATTTTAGAGAGGGAAAATCATGATTGGACGCTAGCCAGCATCTGGTCACACTGTAAACACTAGAGTTTGGAGTATACTGACCGGAGCATCCGATCAACATGACCGGAGCGTCCAGTCACCCCATAGAGGCACATAACGGTTTGTTTTTCAGCCGGTGTTATAAATACCACCTCCACTCATGTGTGGGGGTACTTTTGCTCATTCCAATAGCTGAGAAACACCTTAGAGAGTGCCAAGAAGAGCAAGGTCCTAGTGAGGTGATTGAGATTTGAGAATCCCAAAGAAAGCCCTCATTAGTGAAGATCAAGAGTAGCAAAGTGTGCATCCACCTTCTCATTAGGCTTGTCGTGGTCAAGTGAGAGTTTGTGCTTGTTACTCTTGATGATCGCCATCACCTAGATGGCTTGGTGGTGATTGGGAGTTTGATGATCACCTGGCGGAGCTTGTGGGTGACCCAACTCAAGTTGTGAGCGGTTGTGGGTGATTCACCGCAATGGAGTGTCGAAGAATCAACCCGTAGAGAGCACTTGATCCTTGCGCGGATCAAGGGGGAGCTACACCCTTGCGTGGGTGCTCTAACGAGGACTAGTGGGGAGTGGCGACTCTCCAATACCTCGGCAAAACATCACCGCGTTCCTTTCCTCTCTATTTACTTTGAGCAATTGATTTCATGTCTTTACATTCTTAGAATTGCTATGCTAGAGTAGGATTGGAACTTAGGTTACAAGTCTTTTATGCGGTAGAACAATTAGGAACACTTTCTAGGCACAAGGGGTTAATTGGGCTAACCATAGGATTTAATTATTGCAAAGAAATTTAGAATTAGCCCAATTCACCCCCCCCCCCTCTTGGGCATCTTGATCCTTTCAATTGTTATTAGAGCCTTGTGCTCACGTATTTAGGCTTAACCACCTAGAGCAAGATGTCTCACAGGGATAGACCTCCTCCTATCTTTGAGGGAGATGACTTTCCTTATTGGAAAATTCACATGGAGGTGTATCTAGAGGCTCTAGATGTTGGTATACTTAGAGCCACCTCACAAGGCTTCCCAAAACCTCGGGATGCTACTAACCTACAAGGCGATGAGGTGAACTATGAGAAGTGGAATGCAAAGGCTCAAAACACTATCTTTAGAGGCCTTTGCAAAGATGTGTTCAATCATGTAAGGAACCACAAAGACGCCCATGCACTATGGTTGGACATTTGTGCGCTCCATGAGGGAACTAAGAGTGAGCGTGAGGAACGCTATCATCTTGTCATAAAAAAGCTCAACTCTTTTGAAATACTTCCTAAAGAATGTGCTAATGAAATGTATTCACATTTGAATGTTCTTGTAGAGAAAGTCAATGGGCTTGGACTTACTCAAATGCAACCATCTGATGTTGTAAGAACGATCTTGAGTGTCCTCCCCATTGAAAAATATGGGCATATTGTGACCATGCTACATCAAGGTGATCTTTCCACCGCTACACCGACACAAATCTTGGGAAAGATCAATGCTCATGAGATGTACATGCACGTCACTCCACAAGATGGCTCATCCTCTACCAAGAAGAAAGATAAAGACTTAGCATTCAAAGCTAGCCAAGAGAAGGGCAAAGCAAGACTTGAGTATGAGAGCTCAAGTGAAGATGAAGTTGATGATGAAAGTCTTGCTCTCATGGTGAAGAAGACTACCAAGATGCTAAAGAAGCTCAACAAGAGTGGCATCAAGTTTGATGGCAAGAAGAAGAAGTTCTTCACAAGCTCTAGAAGGAAGCCAATCTCTGAGATAGATTGCTACAATTATGGAGAACTTGGTCATCTAGCTCACCAATGCACAAAGCCCAAGAAAGACAAGTTCAAGAACAAGAATAAGGGCAAGAAAGATGACTCAAGCAATGAAGATGAAGATGAGAAGAAAAAGAACAAGCCATACAAGAAGAGAGATGGCAAGAAGAAGGATTTCCACAAGAAGAAGAAGAGTGGAAAGGCTTACATCGTCGGTGATTGGCTCATGGACATTGATTCATCTAGTGGATCATCCGATGATGAAATTGACAACGAGAAGGTGGCCGCCATTGCTATTGACTCATCATCTTCACCGCCACCACCACCATCATCCTCTACACATCTATGCCTTATGGCCAAAGGTGAACGAAAGGTATCACATGATGATGATAGTAGTGGTGATGATCATGCTCATAATGATGATAGTGATAGTGATAGCGATGATGAATATGAGTCACCTACTTATGATGATCTTGCTAAATTACTAAAGAAATACACTAAGATCATTATAAAGACTAGAGCTAAAAATTAAAAGCTTGAGATTAAGAATGATTCTCTTTTAGCTAAATGTGAGATAGCCGAAAAAGCTAGTGTTGAGCTTAGAGAAGCAAACGATGCTATGTCATCCAAACTCAAGGAGCTCAAATCTTCTAAGAAAGAGCTCAAAGATAAACATGATAAACTTGAGTGGGTGCACAAAGAGCTCATCACTAGCCATAACAAGCTAAAGGATGAATATACCACTCTTAAGGTTAATCATGATACCCTTGTTATTGCTCAAGAATTTTTACCCAATGAGCCACATGATGCCACTAATGATGTTGTTAAGATTGATATAGCTACATCATGTGATAATCTAATTGATGAGAGCATTGAGCAAGGATCTAGTGGCAAAGGCAAGCAAGTGGTTGAGTGCAATGACTATGATGAGTATGTCAAGCTCAAGCATGACAATGAAAAGCTAAAGAAAGAGTTTGAAGAGTTCAAAACCCACAACACCATTGTGCTAGAAACTCTTGATCATGATGGCAACTTGATTCTTGAGAATGAGAAGCTAAAAGAAGAAAACAAGAAACTCAAGGAAGAAAGAAACAAGGTTGCACTCAAGGAAGATAAAAGTAGTGATGCACTAAAGGAAGAAAACAAGAAGCTCAAGTTGGAGAAAGAGCATCTTAAGATTGGATTGAGCAAGTTCACTAGAGGAAAGTATCTTCAAAGTGAGCTTCTAATGAATACCATCATAAAGATGGATAGAAGTGGCATTGGGTACATGGCAAACAGAGAGAAGAAGGCTCAAGCTCAACAACAACAATCAAAGCCAAAGCCAAAGCCAAAGAGATGC
Organism: Miscanthus floridulus; assembly: GCF_019320115.1. NCBI lineage: Eukaryota > Viridiplantae > Streptophyta > Magnoliopsida > Poales > Poaceae > Miscanthus > Miscanthus floridulus. The sequence goes on from NC_089597.1 coordinate 4,770,238, forward strand.
TTTGAGTGTGGACAAGAAGGCCACTTTGCTCATGAGTGCCAAACTCCACCACCACAACCCTTGCCCAAGCATGCTAGACCCTTTGCTTTCAATGCTCACTACATGCTTAGAAAGGATTCTAGTGGAAAGATGAAAGTGATGTTCTTAGGACCTCTAAATAAGAATAGGCCTAAGAAAATTTGGGTTGCAAAGTCACTTGTTGAGAAGGTGAAGGGCCCTCAACAAGTTTGGGTTCCTAAAGCTTGATCTCTTGTGTGTAGGTAAACTACAAGACCGGTGGAAGTCATTGGGTTATTGATAGTGGTTGCACACAACATATGACCGGTGATCCTCGTATGTTCACCTCACTAGATGAAGAAGTAGATGGGCAAGAAAGAATCACATTTGGAGATAACTCAAAGGGCAAGGTCAAATGATTGGGCAAAGTGGCAATATCAAATGATCATTCAATCTCCAATGTGTTATATGTTGCTTCATTGAGTTTCAACTTGCTATCCGTTGGACAATTGTGTGATCTTTGCTTCCAATGCTTATTTACCGAGAAGGAGGTTGTTGTATCCAATAAGGATGATGATCATGTAATATTCAAAGGATTTAGATACAACAATCTATATCTAGTGGACTTCACCTCCGAAGATACAAACTTGAAGATATGCCTATTCACTAAAACAACACTTGGGTGGTTATGGCATAGAAGACTTGCTCATGTTGGGATGAGCTCACTCAAGAAGCTTATGAAGAATGATTTGGTGAGAGGGTTGAAGGATGTGAAGTTTGAGAAGAACAAGCTTTGTAGTGCATGTCAAGCCGGCAAGCAAGTTGCAAATACCCATCCAACAAAAGCTTTCATGTCAACCACAAGAGTGTTAGAACTCATTCACATGGATTTATTTGTACCAACAACATACAAGAGTTTGGGAGGAAATCTTTATTGTCTTGTGATTGTTGATGATTATTCAAGGTATACATGGGTATTCTTCCTTCATGACAAATCCAAAGTTGCATCTTGCTTCAAGAAGTTTGCCAAGAGAGCACAAAATGAATTTGAAGTGAAACTCAAGAAGATAAAAAGTGACAATGGGAAAGAGTTTGACAACACAAACATAGAAGCTTATTGTGATGAAGTTGGAATCAAACATGAAGTCTCCACAACATATACTCCTCAACAAAATGGTGTAGTTGAGAGGAAGAACCGGACATTGATCACTCTTGCAAAAACAATGCTTGATGAGTACAACACCCCTGAAGCTCTATGGTGGAAGCAATCAACACTGCATGCTATGCATCAAACCACCTATTCCTTCAAAAGTTCCTTGGCAAGACATCTTATGAGTTGCTCAATGGGAAGAAGCTGGATGTCTCCTTCTTTAGGGTATTTGGTTGCAAATGCTACATCTACAAGAAGTGGCTACACCTAGGGAAGTTCCAAAGACGTTGTGATATTGGTTTTCTTGTTGGTTACTCATCAAAGTCTAAAGCATATAGAATATTTAATCATGCCACCGGCTTGGTTGAAGAAACATATGATATGGAATTTGATGAATCTAACAGCTCCCAAAGAGCACATGAGAATCTTGATGATGTAGGTGATGAACCATTGAGGGAGGCTATGAAGAACATTCTAGTTGGAGACATCAAGCCTAAAGATGATGAAGATGATATACAAGTGATTGATCCACCTTATTCATCAAATGTGCCACAAGATGATAAAAAAGATATGAGAGTAGAAAATGAAGATACTCATGTCTCCCATGAACAAATGGTGGTACAAGCACAAGATGTTGATGCTCCACAACCTCCCCCTCAAGTGCTCAATAGAAGAAATACACCCCTACTTCAAGATCATCCACAAGATCTCATCATAGGGAGTCCATCAAAGGGTGTAATGACCCGATCTTAAAAACTTGCTTCATTTATTGCTCATCACTCTTTTATCTCTTGCTTTGAGCCTACTAAGGTAGAAGAAGCTCTTCAACATCCAGATTGGATAAATGCCATGCATGAAGAGTTGAACAACTTCACTCGCAATGAAGTTTGGACTCTTGAAGAGCAGCCAAAAGGTGCAAGAGTCATTGGAACAAAGTGGGTGTTCTGAAATAAGCAAGATGATCAAGGTGTTGTTGTGGGGAACAAGGCAAGACTAGTTACAAAGGGGTTCTCTCAAGTTGAAGGTTTGGATTTTGGAGAGACCTTTGCACCAGTTGCAAGATTAGAAGCCATCCGTATCCTCCTTGCATATGCATCACATCATGAAATAAAACTTTATCAAATGGATGTGAAAAGTGCTTTTTAAATGGCTTTATTAATGAACTAGTCTATGTTGATCAACCTCCCAGGTTTGAAGACCCTAGATATCCTAATCATGTTTATAGGTTGTCCAAGGCATTATATGGGCTTAAGCAATCCCCAAGAGCTTGGTATGAGCGCCTTCGGAACTTCCTCATTGAGAAGGGCTTCATCATTGGGAAGATCGACACCACACTATTCACCAAGAAGCTTGATGGGCATATCTTCATTTGTCAAGTGTATGTTGATGATATTATCTTTGGATCGTCAAATGAAGATTCATGCAAAGAATTTGGTGAACTGATGTCGAAGGAGTTCGAGATGTCAATGATTAGAGAGCTTACATTCTTTCTTGGTTTTTAAGTCAAGCAAATGAGAGAAGGGATCTTCATCTCTCAAGAGAATTATACTAATGATCTTCTCAAGAGATTCAAGATGGATGAATGTAAGTCAATCAAGACTCCAATGCCAACCAATGGACATCTCGACCTAGATGAGGGAGGTAACCCGGTTGATCAAACTCTCTACCGCTCTATGATTGGTAGCTTGTTATATTTGACCGCATCTAGGCCCGACATCATGTTTAGTGTTTGTATATGTGCTAGGTTTCAAGCTAATCCTAAGGAAACTCATTTAATTGCCATAAAAAGAATCCTTAGGTATCTTAAGCACACACCAAACATTGGCCTTTGGTATCCCAAAGGAGCTAGATTTGAATTAATTGGCTATTCTGATTCAGATTATGCCGGGTGCAAAGTTGATAGAAAAAGCACATCCGGAGGGTGCCATTTGCTTGGTAAATCACTTGTGTCTTGGTCCTCCAAAAACAAAATAGTGTGGCTTTGTCCACCGCCGAAGCGGAATACATTGCCGCAGGTGCTTGTTGTGCACAAATACTTTACATGAAACAAACTTTGCTAGACTATGGTATAGTTCTAGAAAAAGTACCTCTTTTGTGCGATAATGAAAGTGCGGTAAAACTTGCAAATAATCTGGTTCAACACTCTTGCACCAAGCACATAGATATCCGACATCACTTTCTTAGAGATCATGTTGCTAAAAATGATATATCACTAGAAGGTGTAAGGACTGGGGATCAATTGGTGGATATCTTCACTAAACCGCTAGATGAGGCAACATTTTGTAGATTGCGGAATGAACTCAATGTGCTTGATTTTAGCAACTTTACTAAAAATTGAGCTTGTGTTGTCCCTTGCATTGCATTGTAATATACAACATGTTTAATGCTTTATAGTGCATATAGGGCTTGTCTAACATGGTTAAGATAACCGCCGAAAAGCATGTGAAGAAGCTTAAACTTGGATCAAACTTGATAAGCAACTAGATTTACATTCAAGTATTGCATATGCATGAATGTTGTTTTGTTGTTTATCTTAAATTGCCCTCTTATTGCCTAATTTCTTAAAAAGAATTATAGCCTAAGGCAAAATATTTTGAAAAACTTGAGGGTTTGAGAGAGGTCACTCACATCAGTCCTAATTGGTGTTTATTTGGAACTTATTGGAGTTGGGACTTGATTGGGAACATGCAGCGTGAAGGACTTTGAAGATTTGCTGAAGAAGGAGTGACCGGACGCTGCACCGAACTCTGATGTCTAGCGTCCGGTCAGTTCACAGGAGGTGAACCTACTACCGAAGGAGTGACCGAACGCTGAAATAGTTTTTTTCCAACGTTTGATCAAGAGGAGCTTCAGCGTCCGGTCGATCATGAAGACGTCAAGGCTAGGTGACCGGACTCTGCCTGCGTCCAGTCAGTGTCCACCGGACGCGTTCGGTCGTGATTCTAGAGGAATTGGACCTCTCTAGAATCGATCGGACGCTAGGTGGCAGCGTCCGGTTGCTGCCACCGAAGCGTCTGGTCAGTAGTTTTCATGCGGTTTCAGGACTCCTTTCCCGTTTCCTTATCTCACTCGTGGGAGGCTACCTTATAACCTAATCTTCGCGCCATCTTACCCTACCCCGCCTCCACGCCGTCGTCCATGCCCTGGCCTCCAAGTCATCGAATCCGTAGCCCTGCTCCACGCCGCTCCCTTCTTCCCATGCCAACCCGCGCGCCGCCGCTAGCTTCCCCGCGTAGCCGCCGCCGCGCCTCTATTCCCTGCGCCGCCGCTGCCCCATGTGCCACCGCTGCTCAGCATGCCACCGCGAGCTCACCTATGCCCTAGCCGCCTCTCCCGTGCGCCTCTCTACTGCTCTGCGCACCACCGCGCTGTGCTCTGCTCAGGCTGTCGAGATCGACAGCAATAGTGCCATCCACGTCCAGCGCCGGTAACGCCCTGCCCTAATGCCGTCGCACTTGATCTAGCTCAGCATCCATTGCAAGCACTGATTTGAATTGCATGTAGTGCCGTCGATCCATCACTGCAAACCCTAGCCTCGTGACTCGGTGGTTCCCCACGCGTCGTCCCTTATCTCCTCGGATCGCCGGTTCGTCAAGTAGAAAGCCCGTCGTTTCAATTTCGCATCTAAATTGCTTGCCTCCTAGGGTTTCGCATCTATTAGATACATTGTATTTATTTGTATATCCTATCTATTCCATTGTGCAGTGAGTCGGTGCCATTGAGATCGTGTGGCAGTTGTCAGTTAACTCGGGGCCAAGCTCACGAGTAAGGATCGAGGCCAAGCCTCGAAAGTGTTAGCAGCAGTTGATCTTCGACAGAGGCAGTTATTTTTTTGTCAGCGGCAGTTTTTTTCTTTAGATTATCAGATGGCTCGCATGAAGAATGTCAGTGGTGGTCCAGGGGATGAGGATCATAGGCCCCCGCCTCGCCAGCCTGTAGATCCTAAAGGCAAAGCAACAAAGAAGCTAGCAACCCGAAAGCAAAAATATCCAGATGCAGAGACAGCGAGAGCAGCAGTAGTTGTAGAGGCCACAGAGCATGCCGAGAGAGGAGGTGCACACAGTGGAGTTGTTATTGCAGATCATCTATCACCAGAAGCGTAGGGTAGACTTGAGCGTATTGAGCATCTTCATGGTGGTCCACCTGGGACTGTCATGATGCAAGGACGACATCTTGCCATTGAGGAGCCTTAGCCTCAGGGGGAGTCATAGCAGGAGCCACAACAGTAGCCCCCACTAGCAAAGCCGACAGAGCAGACTCAGGAGGGCCAGTAGGCCGAGGAGACAGAGCTAGCACCATAGCCACAGTTACGCCACTCTGGTCGCACTCGTGTCCTAGTTTCACCAAGGTTAGTCACTCAGCGGAGGGGTTCTCGTCCACCACCTCAACCACAGGGTCCGCCTCTAGTGACCCATCTTGACTTGAGGGCCGCCATGGCCAAGTAGGTGTAGTATTTGAGGTATGGTTTCCACCCAGGAGGGATGAGAGAGTAGCAGAGGAATTCTATACACCCCTATAGGAGGACTTCTATAATGCTTATCAAAATAGCGGAGCAGTCTTCAGACCTCAGAGAGTATGCAGCATTGAGTCTATTGTTGCAGCAGCTGGTGAGCACATTCGCCTCTACCTTGCATATCTGTTGGGGCTGACAAATCTGATTGGACATACTAAATTATATGTTCCATCTTGGGTTCATCAGTTCTACGCATCTCTCTGGATTGACCCCCACCACAGGTTCATTCACTTTGCATTTGGTGGCAGAGACTATCGGTTGACTAGCACCAGGGTCAGGGAGATTCTTAGGCTTCAAGATCAGCCAATCAGACTCCATGAGGTGTGCTATGGACAGACTGCACCCCCCAGACGTCCTCATGGTGGCATGGTACCCCCTATAGACTTGGTACGTCACTGCTTTGCAGAGCCTTTTGGCGAGGGTTCGAGGAGGAACCCCAGTGATCTCACGCCCACTTCTCATGTGCTTGAGGTAGTTATGAGGAGGACTTTACTCCCGAGGATGGGATACAGAGAGGGATTGACTCGGATTTAGCTTTGGCTTCTCAACTCTCTGATGCAGTAGACAGTCTTTGACATCTAGGATCTCCTTCTATCAGAGATGGAGGACACTATAGCTAAGGGCTTCAGAGGTCATAGGCAGCTACCCTATGCTCACTGGGTCACTTTCCTTATCCACAGAGCTGTTTTTGTGAAGTTGACTGAGATGATTGCTGAGTATAGTGGTGCCACAACAGAGTTCCCTTATTATAACCTGTCTCAGATGATCAGACATAGTACACCATAGGCACCGAGTCAGCCACGCTGTCGTCCAGAGGTGCCAGAGACTGCAGCCCAGCAGGATGATATCATCAGGGGTATTGCAGCTATAGAGGAGGAGGAGCTTGCTCAGTAGGAGGGGTTGGTCACTAGCGAGCCCAGTGATAGTTCTGATGATGATTACTAGCCCATTCCATAGATGCCTCCACGACGACATGATGCTGAGGCCGGTAGCTCTAGTTCAGCGCCACCTGCCCCGTAGACTGACCCCGCTCTTCTTGTGATACTTGAGCGGATGAGGTAGGACCAGGCCAGACAGGCTCAGGAGACAGCTGCTACACTTGCACAGTTCTAGACTCGGTAGGACGAGTTCCAGCGCCAGCAGCTAGTCATTCAGTAGCAGACCCAGGCACTACAGCAGCAGCAGCAGGCTATGCATCAGCAGCAGATACTCATGCAGCAACAACTTCTCGGGTTCATGCAGCATGTTGTGCAGGCGATTGGGGCCCCACCACCACCGTCTATGCCCCAGCTTGGTCAGCCTGCTACCACTTCCACGACTCTAGCATTACAGCCTAGTGGGCTTCAGAGTCAGGGATAGCCACCAGCACAGTATGCTTCTCCTATAGAGTAGGTGTTCCAGTGGTTCGCTTCGCCAGTGGTAGCCCCGCAGTTCACTCCGCTTCAGACGGGCTTCACACCGGCACAGACATCGTCGCTACTTGAGCCAGACACTTCAGTCTCCAGGAGTCTTGGAGCCTCTTTCAGTGAGTTGACAGGGTAGCCCACTCCTCCATACCTGCATGTTCTAGAACCTTCTATGGCTGCACCTATCATAGCGACAACAGAGACGCTCCCCTCTTCAGTGGCATCATTAAAGCCAGCTGCTTCAGTTTTACTAACTCAGTCTACAGTAGCACCTGTCTCTGATCCGACCTAGATTGCTTTAGCATCACTTCTAGCTTTAGAGGGTCAGATAGCCTAGAGCTCTGGATTAGACGATGATGACATCTAGTTCCACCTTGCCCCTCGTACCTCAGCGCCTGTCTCATCCGTTGCAGCCCCGCCGACCGACCCATAGGTTTTGGTGTTTGATGCCAAAGGAGGAGAGGGTTCGAGTATGTTAGGCTTAGGGGAAGCTACTTATCTAGGGGGAGCTTAGTTATTATATTAGCTTATCTATTTACATTTGGAGTTTCTATTTGTGAGATACACTATTATGCATTCATCGTGTGTTTACCTTTATGCATTGAACTATATATATGTGATAGTGTTATCTACGTGATCGTGATATATGACATGTGTGCTCTCTACTTTGAATTCTTTGTATGTCATATCACTTGTGTGTTGCTCATTTGCCTTTGCTTCCGTGTTAGACTCCGATGCAAATGAGCTTTATTACTTGTACTCATGCTTATTTCATATCTTTTGAGTACATCATGATGGCTTGGGTCATATAAGCATGACTAACACCTTTGTTCTTATTGCCTAAAGCTTATATGAACCAAGCATGTTAAAAACCTCATCTCTTTCACATACTCGAGATAGTATTGTCATCAATCACCAAAAAGGGGGAGATTGAAAGCATCTCAGCCCCTAGTTGGGTTTCGGTGATTAATGACAATACGTGATTACTATGACTAACGTGTGTTTTGCAGAAACAATTGAGTTAGGTCACGGTAATGGAGATCGATTGGGCAATCATGGTTGTCATGCCCCTACGATGGAAATCGTTTCGGTTTTCAAAGGATGGACGACAAGGTTAAGGATGGACTAGTTCTAAGTATCGATTGGAGTTGGAGAGACACTTAGAATAGTTTAGGACTTTGTTTTCTTTTGGCCGTACTATTAAGGGGGGTATGAACCGGTAGCTTGACCTAGGTGAGACTAGTGAGTTAGGTGTGGTGCACACTTGTTAAAACTAGCACTAGGTAGCTCTAAAACAGCCCTATGATCCTATGGAACAAACTTCATTCACATATGATAGAGAGTTGGAAGTGAATGGAGGGTCAAATACTGATCGGACGCTGGCTTCGGTGTGACCGGACGCTGGCTCAGGGTCTGGTCAGTTCATTTGACCAAGGTGATTGCGTCTGGTTTGACCGGACGCTGCGAGGTCATGTCACCGGACGCTGAGGGCCAGCGTCCGGTCGACTCCAGTAAGGTTCCAGAGAGGAAAAATCATGACCGAACGCGTCCAGTCAGTGCTGACCGGACGCTGGCCAGCGTCCGATCACACTGTAAACACTGGAGTTCGGGGTATACTGACTGGAGCGTCCGATCAACATGACCGGAGCGTCTGGTCACCTCGCAGAGGCACATAACGGTTCATTTTTTAGCCGGTGTTATAAATACCACCTCCACTTGTGTGTGGGGGTACTTTTGCTCATTCCAACAGCTGAGAAACACCTTAGAGAGTGCCAAGAAGAGCAAGATCCTAGTGAGGTGATTGAGATTTGAGAATCCCAAAGAGAGCCCTAATTAGTGAAGATCAAGAGTAGCAAAGTGTGCATCCACCTTCTCATTAGGCTTGTTGTGGTCAAGTGAGAGTTTGTGTTTGTTACTCTTGGTGATCGCCATCACCTAGACGGCTTGGTGGTGATTGGAAGTTTGATGATCACCCAGCGGAGCTTGTGGGTGACCCAACTCAAGTTGTGAGCGGTTGTGGGTGATTCACCGCGACGGAGTGTCAAAGAATCAACATGTAGAGAGCACTTAATCCTTGCGCGGATCAAGGGAGAGCTACACCCTTGTGCGGGTGCTCCAACGAGGACTAGTGGGGAGTGGCGACTCTCCGATACCTCGGCAAAACATCGCCGCGTTCCTTTGCTCTCTATTTACTTTGAGCATTTACTTTGAGCAATTCATTTCATGTCTTTACATTCTTAGAATTGCTATGCTAGAGTAGGATTGGAACTTAGATTGCAAGTCTTTTGTGCGGTAGAACAATTAGGAACACTTTCTAGGCATAAGGGGTTAATTGGGCTAACCATAGGATTTAATTATTGCAAAGAAATTTAGAATTAGCCCAATTCACCCCCCCCCCTCTTGGGCATCTTGATCCTTTTAGCCTCGATCGAGCAGAACAAGACATGGAAGCTCGTGAACCTTCCTCATGGTCACCGGCCCATCGGACTCAAGTGGGTGTTCAAAGTGAAGCATGATGAGATTGGCGCCATCGTCAAGCACAAAGCCCGCCTTGTCGCAAAGGGATACGCGCAACAAGAAGGCATCGACTTTGATGAAGTGTCCGCGCCAGTTGCCCGGATGGAGTTGATCCGAATGCTGCTCACCGTGGCGGCATAGGAGGGCTGGCTTGTCCATCACATAGATGTCAAGTCAGCGTTCCTCAATGGTGAGCTGAAGGAGGAGGTTTATGTCCGGCAACCGCCAGGTTTTGTCGCTGCAGGGCATGAAGGAAAGGTGTTGAAGCTGCAAAAGGCGTTGTACGGGCTACGACAAGCGCCGCGCGTGTGAAAGAAGTCCAGCAGCCTATTCTGAAGATGGACAATCAGTCCGCAATCGCCCTAAGCAAGAATCATGTCCTACATGATCGCAGTAAGCACATTGACACCAAATTTCATTTCATTCATGACTACGTGGACAGCGAGAGGATCTATGTGGATTATGCGAGCACCCAGGAGCAGCTCGCTGACATCCTGACGAAGTCATTGGGGCGTGTGAGGTTCTGTGAACTTTGTGATATGATCGGCATCGTCAACCTGAAGAATTGAGCATGAATTAGGGGGAGATTGTTAGATAATCCAGGCTCACTTTAGTTCCTAGTTTCTCTCCGGCTGTTAGACAGTAACTGAACTCAGTCTTAGCCAAGCCAAGTGTTTTATGTATAGCCTAATGCATGCTGGGTTCATGTAGAGGCTCTCCTTGTTTCTAGCTCTAGTGGTCGTCAACGCGCATTGCGTTCTCGTCTGTGGGATGGCATGGACCGGTCGGAGGTCGTGGTGTGCGCGTGGTAGAAGTAGTGGCGACCTGCATACTCCAGTCATGGGATGGCGCAGCAATGGCAGAGCATGGAGGTTGCAGCGTCGTGGCCGTTCGTGGCTACATTGTAGCATTGTAATTTGTCTACTTAAGTTGCAATACAGAGTCAGAAAAGCTGCGCTAGTTGCGGCACCAAATTGCGAGTGTCTTCCACTGCTCTTGTGTGCGTTCTCTGAATTACAGTGCACTATCTTCCTCTCCGGCATTGGCGACGGCGTGTGAGAGACTACATGGTCGTCCTTCGGGCAGTTGGGTTTTCCGCGACTTCGAAGAGAGGATCCCAGCATGATCGAACAGAAACTTCCCTTTCCCAAGGGGCAGAAGAGTGGCTTGGGGATCCTGCCCTCTGATGCCTTCACTGGGAACTCTTGGATCCACAATGAGGGAGACGGCATCGGGAACTCTTTGATCAACAATGAGGGAGGCGACATGGGGGTGGACGAGGATGCCTCCTTGATAGAGATGTGGAACATCGAGGCAGACGCAGCTGTGGCACCAATGTTCTCCTTGGATATGGGGCAGGCGACGAAGAGGTTGCCGCTGCCGCCAAGGGTCATGGCCTGGCCAACAAACGGCAGATTTTCCCACGTCTTGTTCACCACATGAAAAGCATAGGTACCCAAAACAATCGGTTCTTCTTGTTGTGCAGAAACGCCAGAAAGCAGGATGTGGGAGGAGCCCACGGCAGCATAGGACGTGACTGAAATCTCCGGAGGATTACGAAACTGATAGGGGTTCAGTGACGAAGGGAAGAAGGGCGGCGGCGGCGGCTCACACCAGTAGGTCCGACCCACGCCGCCGCCGATGGGGACCTCGTTGTTGAAGCTGAGAGGTTGGAACCACGGCTCGAAATCGATGTCGGGCACGGGCACCACCCGGGGTCGGCGCGAGAGGGCGTACACCTCGCCAGCGAGGGAGAGGAGGATGGGGTCGCTGTTGGGGTGCAGGAACCGCGGACCCTGGTACGTCTTGAGCGTGCTCGGGTCGAAGATGATGGTCCCTGCTCGTAGCCCGCCCCCAACGCCGACGATCCAGGAGCCGTGCTTCGAGTGTACGGAGACGAAGGACATGCCGCGCGCTGTGCTGGGTAGCCCGGCCACGGTGTGGGCCCGCGGCGGTTTGGTCCCACCGGCGGCGGCGGCGTCGACCTTGAAAACGGTGTAGTGTAGGCCGTCTTCTCCCCCTCGTGCTCCGCCACGAGGTAGACCGTCTTGGCGAAGTCGGATGTCGACGTGGCGCCCGGATTTGCTGCCTGAGTCGTCCTGCGATTCCACCTTGCCATCTCCATGGCTCTTCTTCCTCTTGGGCGCGCCATCTTCGTCTCGCTCGAGGCAAGGGGGACATTGGGGGCGAGGGTTTGGTCTGGTACTCTCTCTCCACGCCGGATTTCAGCGTTTCAGCATTTGAGCGTAAGCACCACAAGCGAATAGGGATTTTTTTTTTTTTTTGGGTGGGTGTGTGGGGGACCAAAACAGCGCTGATTTTTTTTTGTGAGAGAAAAATATTGTTTTGGCTGTTGGGGGCTTTCGTTTGGCTGAAAAAGCAAATCAAAACAGCGTTCTAGCTGATTTGTTGTGAGAGAAAAATATTGTTTGTGAGAGAAAAATATTGTTTCGGCTGAAAAAAAAAACTGAAAAAGACGGATTATAAGAGAAACGAACCGGACCGAAGAGGGCCTGGATGGGTCTATTTGCGTGGTGGCACATCGTGTTGGGCCATATCAAGCCCAGATTAACATATTTCTAATAGGACACTAACCAAGTCCTCAACTACCACTGCCTGTGACACAAATGGAGCTTTGCACGGTTTCAAAAAAAAAACTTTGCACAGTTCAAGATTTCGTGTACAGCGTGTAGTGTACCTAACATACAGTGTAATAGAGACATGACTATGCAACGATCGTAACAAAAGTACACATTTTTGTTGGCACCCCCTGGAATTATTTCATTACTAGCTATATATTACTCATCGTCTGCGGCAAAAACTTGTGCCGTTCTTTATATTGCTTAGTATACCGCCTTTTAATTTAGCTGTTGATGGCGGCTGGTCAGGTAAAAATGAAGGTTTTATGCTGTTGAAGAGATTGCATTAGCACTTGAGGAAGAAGTATCTGAAATACAGAACTGTTGTTAAGCACGTGTCCCAGTGACAATAGCAAAAATGTATACCACCATCCATGAACTAAATTCCAGACGTATAACTACATTGCATACTAGTCAAGTTCCAAGATCTAGGAGACGAGGATGATTTCGAGACCCACCTTATATTTTTCAGCAAATTATGACATCTACAAAATTACTAATCAGCCCGTTCGGACGCACTTCTTGTAGCGCGAGTACAATGCTTCTTACAAAGGCTCTCCACTAATTAGCTTTGCAGCAGTAATGTTCATATCACTCATGTCAAAATGAGCTGGGAGCCGGGAGAAGCCACCATTTGTGACTCCTCCGGCTCCTGCAGGTTCTTTGATACGATACAAGAACCATGACGAGGTTGCTCTGTGTGTGCATGACTTTGCTTTGGATAGCTCACATGCACATATTCGAGATCATATCAGATCCAAATAATAATTTGCAAGCAATGCCAAAAAGTTCTTAGTATCCAAGATACTACTTTGGATAGATGCATTAGTGGAAGAATGGAGCTTAAGCATGATTCATGATTGCATGTGAATATTCTGCAAGAAGAACCAACAAACATCATAAAAGTAATTAAGCCAGATCAAAATTCAAATCACACTTTTTTTCGAACACACAGGAGAGCTGGTGGCAAGTTACAATTTGTGGAAGCGCTTTCTATGTGGATTCCTTCTTGGAAAGAAGTTATGGGTTCAGTTAGTACAAGCTTCAAAACAAAATCTGCAGTCAATTAAGAGTAACCACAAGGTTGTTGAAATCAGTACAGTTGCAAACTTCAATTACTTGCAGTTGGTTCTGAACTTCCTCCATAGATTTTATAGCTGCTTAGGGTAACTCTGACATCATCAGCAGCTATATTTTTTTCTAGAGAACAACACATTGTTTGCTCAATTCCATTTACCCTTATCAGAACAAGCCCATCAGGAGTACTTGGAACTCCAGGATTTATTGCACAATATTCAAGTACAGAAACATTCGAAGGACACATGGCACTATATGGTCCTGTTCGGCTTACCCCATATTCGGCTTGTTTGGCTTCTTTTTTCAACTGGAACAATGTTTTTCTCTCACAACAATTCAGCCAGAACAGTGTTTTTCAGCTAGCTTCAGCCAAGCTTCAGACCAGCAAACGGGGCCTATATGGGGAACTAGCACATACACTTCTTCTAAAGTCTACAACTTCCCGTGCAAGAATGTGTCCCCTCCTGCTCCCTTCATGTGGATTTGGAAGTCCAAATGTTGCAACAAACTAAGAGTTTTCACATGGCTCTTAATGATGGATAGACTCAACACTAGGAGCATTCTTATGAGGAAAAAGCACAAGCTGAAAGGCAACAACTACATTTATGTCCTTTGCAATATGAATGTTGAAGAAACGGCCTTTCACCTCTTCTTCACTTGTCCTTTCAGCCAGCACTGTTGGCAGAACCTTGGCATTCAGTGGAATCTTACGACAGACTTCTTTTAAATGATGATACAAGCGAAACAAGCTTTTCCATATCCTTTCTTCATGGAAGTGTTCATTATCTCTGCATGGCAAATCTGGAAGCAACGCAATAACTCTATTTTTAACAAAGGACCTCCATCCTTCTCTTCCTGGAGAAGGTCTCTCAAAGATGAAGCTCGACTACAAGCGTATAGGATTTCTGAAAACAAGCAATCTGTTTTTCTCTCCTGGGTTGATTCCTGTGTATAGTGGTTCTTTGCTTTTCTACCTTTTTTAGCCTTGCTCAGGTTTTAATGGAGGTTTCTTTTTGTTTTGTGCAGTGGTTGTTTTTGTGTCTTAATAAAATCTAACAGTGGGGGCCTCTCCTGCTGTTTTTCTTAGTTAAAAAAAAACATGGAATACAATTTCATTATGGACAGCTTGTTCTACAAAAACTTCACATTATCACATCTATTAGCTTTTATACTTCTACAATATGATACAAGCTGAGACCAACTCCTCTGCACCATTCATTCACATGTATGGAACAACACCATCAAAATGGGAGTAGAGATCATGTACAATACCATAAATTCTGTAATACTAACATTTTCTTTTTCATGACTAAATCTGTAACTGTATTAATAGAATAACCACTGATTGGTATGACCATTAAGAAGCAATAGAGTGCTGAGTTATAGACTTATTTGAACTTTGAAGGCATCAAATAATTGAGCAGTTATTCAAGCCAAAAGAAAGGGTGCTCCAGAAAGTAGCTCCAACTACAAAGCCTTTGAAGTCACAGGGTCAAGGAGAATCTCCTTTCAGAAGAATTCCTCCGGCCAGTTATATTCTCTTTCTTTGCATGACGCTGATAGAAAATGTTAGGTGACATACCAAAGAATCACCTAGATTAATGCAATTTCCTAGAATTGACAGATGAAACACTAAAACGTCTTTGCACTAGTCAACAGTACAAGTCATGTACAGTTGCGTCCATGCATCAAGTCAAAACAGCTAGCAGAATCTGATCAATTTCACCAGAATGTCTTGTCCCCTCTGCTTCTAAAACGTGTCACTTTTCCCAAGATCATCTTTATATTCCAGTATTGTTCATTATTCGTCAATCACCAAAACTTGCTTCTATCTTCTCCAGAAACTATTCATTCATGAGATGCCCCAACCATTAGTAGCTTTTTTGAGATATCCCCATGTAGCTCTGTGCTACTGAAATTGCAAAATTAATTTTCCATGTGCTTCTCATACATCATCATGGGGCATACAATTAGAATGTTTGATTTAGCAGCACCCAAGTTAGTGAGCAGTGTGACTCATGATATCCGAGTAATGTTTGGTTCAGTAGCATTCAAGTCAGTAACTCATGATATCATAGGGCAGGTGGGAATGTGGGATCGTTGCATGTATGTAAACGGAGGCTCAAAAAGATCAATTCCACTTCCTTAAAAAAATGCAGACAAAAGTCACTACTCCATGAGTTGCTTTTATGTTCACTCCTATGTATCATCTGTTGCACGCCCATCTTTAAGATCACGTAGATACTGAACACGATGATCGTTGATTCCTTTGATGAGAAACCATTTGATCATGGTAGTGCATGTTACCTTGTCTGGTTTGCATCTGTGCTCCTTCATCAAATCAAGAACATCCCACATCTCTGCCAAGCACCCCACCCTCCCATATGCATCCACCAAACAGTTGAAGAACACAATATCCAATGTTATGTCAGAATTCTCAACAATTCTCAACACTGTCTTTATTTTCTTAAGTTCCCCAGCTCTTCCATATGCTCTAACCACTGAACAGAGTGTAACACAATTGGGTTTTATACGCTCAGATTTCATTAGCCTAAATATGTATTCCATCTGCTCAAGGTCTCCGGCCCTTCCAAATGCATCAATCACTACATTGTAAGTAACTATTGTCCAAGAATAGTAATACTTCTGCATGTACTCCATCACAGCTCCCATCTTCTCATACATTTTGGCTTTACCATAGGAATCGAGTAAGATATTGTAGGTCTTAATGTTTGGGACAATACCAGAGGCCTGGAACTTCTCATAGCAGCTTTCCATTGTCTCAATCTGACCACTACTGCCAAAAGCTCTGAGAGTAGAATTCATTGTCCACACATCAGGCTTGCAATTTTGTGACAACATCGTCAGAAGAGTTGATTCCATCTCAGCAAACCTTTAAATAAAATAGCATTAGCTGAGCTCTATGTCATAGAACCCAATTCAGGAATAACTGGATATAATGATAGATTTGGACGGCTAAACAAATGAAACCAAGGGCACTTCTCAAAATTCAAGGTTCAGCTGTATTATCATTGCATCTACTAGGAAGGAGGAACTGCAGTAACTTCTTACCAAAAAAAAAGATTTTTTTTTTCTTTTAACAACAATCAGGCTCATTATTAAGAACAGAGTACAAGAGAATTTTCAGAATGCTTTGGTAAAAAAAAAAAATGAAAGAGCATTTCATGAACTACATTCCATGGAACCTAACCATGAATAACTAAAGATTTGGGTGACTACAAAATTCAATGAATGGTAAAACTACTTCAAACTCTGAGATGGTAACTTGTTAATTAGGTTTCAGGTAAACATGGTGCATCCCTTTAGAGCTAGTAGAATTTTAAGACAGCATTTATTACCAAATATATGATCAATCATTACTGGATTACATAAGCATAGGTTCTTGCGGTCAGTTACCTTCCTGCTTTCCCATAGGCATCAATCAATGTATTATAGGTGACGGTGTTAGGCCAGATGCCCGCCCGTGCCATATCAGTCAGCAAACTCTTCACCTTCTCAAAATCATAAGCGTGTAAGCATGACTTGATGAGAATCGAGTACGTCTGCACATCAGGCTGGCAACCCGGGGTGTCCTTCATCCGATCAAGTAGGTCGAATGCCTCACGGAATCGGCCGCTCCTGCTATACGCGGAGACTAGGGCGGTGTAGGACTCGAGGTTGGGCGCGCAACCCTCATCGATCATCGCCTGGAAGAGCTCGTGCGCCTTCTCCGGCTGCTTGCACTTGCCAAGCATGGTTATAAGTTTGATGTAGATGCCGATGTAAGGCCTGTACCACACCTGGTCCCGCATTAGCTCGAACACCTGCGCGGCAGTGGACGCGGCAGGATTAAGCGTCGTTTCATCCGGATAAGAAGTTGTGGTGCGACTGCAATGGAGAGGTGGTTTGGGGGGGTCGAAGGGAGCAGGACCTTGAGGGCGGAGTCCCATCGGAGGGCGGCGACGCGGTCGTGCAGGGCCTCAAGGACGGTGCCGGGGAGGAGGCGGCGCGTGCCCTTGCCGGGCTTGCGCTTGTCGAGGACCGCTTTGGTGGCCTCGCGCCGGAGGATGATGGACAGCGCCTTCCGGGACGCGATCTTCCGGTTCACCTCCTCCTTCCGCCGCCTCTCCGCTTCCTCCTCGTCCGCCGCCTCCGCCTCCTTCCCTCTCCGCGACCTCCCCTCCGCACCAGCCGCTGCCCACGCGCGCGGCGGCTCGCGAGCCGCGGAGACTGTTGGTAGGAGCGCCAGGTTACGGCGCGCGGAGGGGATCGCCATGGAGGAGGGAGCGGTCACTGGCCCAGTGGCCATTGGCGAGCTCGAAATTGGAGCGAGCTTTGCTGCCGCCGTGAACTACAGCGGTGAGCTGAGATTTTTGTGTTAGCCGTGAGGCCGACCTCGCGGCGGTGTGGCCGAAAGCCGAATGGACTGGATGAGATTCCGAGCACAAGCGCCCGTCTGCGGTGGCGGCAAGATTGGTTAAGTGCGGCAGTTGCGTCGAATCAACGGTTGAGATCTTCACACACACTTCTCCTTTCAAAGCAGTTAAACATCAGGTTGACATCTTGACACTCACACCTTTCCTTTAAAAAATATTGGAGTATTTTTTTTTTAGAAAACAATGCCCTCCATCTTCATCCAATCGATGACACACCGGACATCTTGTGTCGAGTTTCACACCCCTTCTCTAGATATTCATCTTTAGTGCAAGGCTATTCCGCGCTAGTCTCCAAAGGAAATGTCGCACTTTGGGCTGGCATGGAAGTTTCCAAATTTTGCGCCAAATGGCGTTTCTCTTGTTCCCAGAGTTGCCGCTGCTACTCCCCCCTCCTTGCTGTCGAGTTTTCTCCCGTTTCTTCTCATCATCCAAGACATGATAGGCAGACTTCATTGAAAACTGCCCTTTATTGTCAAAATGTCAAGCTAAAACATCCTCATGGTCTGGATTGGTTGGTGTTGCTAATATATATCGCACGTCCTCCTCCCAGAATACATCACGCACCAGGTCTTCATCCCATCTCCCCGTGTCCGGATGCAGCAAGTCTGCAACCCGGGTCAATACTGTATAACCCCTAGGTGTATCGGCCTCCTGGTGATCCCATTTGATGTCCATGGATCTTCCCCAAATCTTAATTTGCATTCCATCTCCAATCCGCCAAATCAGTCCCTTTTGCAACGCTTGGAGTCCACGGACAATACTACGCCAAGTATAGGATATACCCGGTCCTTCACTAGCCTGCATCAAGGAGCCATTTGTGCCATACTTTGCTCTCAACAGCTGCGCACATAATGAATCAGGATTTTGCAACATTCTCCGACCCTGCCGTGCTAACATCGCCAAATTGAAAAGATGAAGGTCTCTATAGCCAAGTCCACCTTCCTCCTTCCTTCTACACATTTTCTCCCAAGAGACCCAGTGCATTTTATTCTCCTTATCTTGTTGCGCCCACCAGTATCTACATGTCATTTTGCCCATCTCATCACAAAGAGACTTAGTAAGATCGAAACATGACATGGCATATGAGGGAATTGATTGTGCCACTCCCTTGATCAAAGTTTCTTTGCCGGCCTTTGATAGCAACTTTTCCTTCCACCCCTGTATTCTTTTCCAGACTCTCCTTTAAATATCCAAACACACTTGCCTTTGATCTCCCCATATATACCGGCAAACCCAAGTACCTTTCATTCATTGACTCTTGTGTAAGATCAAGAATTTCCATGAATCTCCTTTTTGCCTGTGGCTGGGTGTTCTTACTAGACACAATAAAGGATTTCTCTTTGTTAATTTTCTGCCCCAAGCATATCTCATAAATTTGTAGAACATGTCGCAGATGTGTTGCATTCTCATCATTTGCTTTTAAGAGAAGCAACGAATCATCTGCAAACAAAATGTGAGTTATGCTAGGAGCTCCTGCACATATCGAGACCCCCTGAATTCTTCCATTCATCTCCGCATCATTTAGCAAGGATGAAAAACCTTCCGCACACAGCAAAAATAAATGCGGGGAAATTGGATCCCCTGCCGTAGACCCCTTGAAGGAATGATTTGTTCAGTCAAACCACCATTCACCCGTATGTGATAAGTGACTGTTGTAATACATGTCATAATCAGTCTTATCCATCTTTCATGAAAACCCAGCCTTCTCATAATCTTCAAACTAAAATATTGGAGTATTAATTTTGTCCTAAAAAGTTTCCCTCTCTTCTATAACATTAAATCGATTTGATTAGATCCACCATAGCCCATAGCGCATTTATTTAGTATATTTCTTTAGTCCCAAATTCTAAGTCATTCGAACTTTGCTAATTTATAATTTAAAACAAAGGAAGTCTAGATATATAAATTTTACTATAGAACAATATATAATTTGAAACAGAGGAAGTATATGATATGATATCCTCTCTATTTGTAATTATAAGCATTATAAATCATTGTCTTTTTTTAGATACATAACTTTTTCTATACATCTAAATATATATTATATTTAGATTTATTTTTTTACTACATATATCTAAAAAACAATACTTTAATTTGGAACGAAATGAGTAGTACTCAAGCTATATCCCGTAAATTTAGGGTCTATTTGGTATAGCTCAACTTCACTAGTGAAGTTTTTTTGTTTAGTTTCATAAAGCAGTTTCACTAGTGAAGTAAAGCTATTTTCAAAAAAACATTTGTAAAACAGAGGAAGGTAGCAATGAGAGAGCTGGAAGAAGGTAATATTTTCAGATTCATCCAGCACCTGAAAAACTGTGCCTATGGAGGAAGCTCAAGAATAGCTTCTAGAGAAAAATTATTTCATTATGTCCTATTTACTAGAAGCTAGAAAAACAGCTTTGTAAAGCTAGGGAAAAAAACCCTACTAAACATGCTCTTAATAATAACAACAGATGTTGACTACTCGTATCCATCTCAATCACGTATCAAAGTGGATTGAAATGCAAAATTGACTAATTTATACCTTAATCCACTCTAATGGAGATCAAAGTGAATACAATTGAAGCCAAACTAGCCCTTCATGTGTTCCAGTGTTCCACAGTACACAGGCTTTAGAAATTTGGTCCAAAACTATTTGTATTCTGGAGTCTGGAACTAATAACGCAAACATACAGTACTCTGCTCATATGTTCAGACGGTATTGGTCCACAGCACTACGCTTCAATTGCTAAACTATTTACACGGCAGATTCGCTGACGTCGAGTCCCAACGAACCATCATTCGCAATGAACTAGCGCACAACAGCAGGCAGATACATTCCCTGAAACGCGCACCAGAACCGTCACCGAGAGCAAGTGACCTTCAGCCAGTACCCAGCACAACACCAAAGCTCCATTCTTCACACATACGAGTCAAGATAGTCGAATGCATGGATCATCCTGTACTGCAACAGGCTGGCATAGACACGGTCGCACACTCCGACGAACAGGGACTCGTCGTCCGGGCTGAGCGTGATCCCAGATACCTCACCAAAGAAGTCGATCTCCTGCCGTTTCTTGTAGTCTGCAGCCACGTTGTACACATGAACAAAGTCGGCAGGCTCCGAGAACACCAGGAACCGACCGTCGGAGGAGTAGCGAATGCACCGGATCGCGCCGATGTTGCCCCGCAATACCGCAAGCGAGGTCGACAAGTTACGGGTGTCCCAGATGCGGCAGGTTTTGTCCTGGTTCCCGGTCGCAAAGGTCCGGCTATCCGGGTGCCATGCCGTAGCAAATGAGTAGTCCAGATGGCCAACTAGGGTAGAGGTTACCTGCAAAACACATCAATTCTGTCAGTAGTTAGCCTAGTGTTCTTGTTTTTCATGTTACCTGCTATAAGATATTTACTATTCTCTGTAATGTGTTTCCTTGGCAACCAAGTTGATCATGGTGCCTTGGCAACCAAGTAGGAATCATAGCATCTGCTTTATGCAGTTAGAATATGCTAAGAAGTAGGTACACCACTTGCCTATATATGCAGTGGTTAGCATCTTTGTATCCCTAAGTCATTTTTGCAATACAATCCAAGCGGCCTGTTGGCCAAGCTGCCCTCTGGCAGCCAACAATTGGTATCTAGAGCCGGTTGAGAGATAGGGAAGAGCATGGCCACCTCCGCAGAGAGAGCAGCAGCAGCAGCCGCCGCCGCCGAGCACCGGGCGCAGCGTCTGGCCGCGGCAGAGGCCGCAGCCGCGCAGGCGCAGCAGGCCGCGGAGGCCGCAGCAGCAGCAGCTCGGAACGCAGCCGCCACGGCCGCGGCTCTGCGTCGAGAGTTGGTGGAGGAGGATCCGCCGCGTGATCGCCGCCCGTTTCCGCGGAGGAGTCCGGAGCGCGAGCGCAGGCAGACGCGGTCGCCCGATCGGGATCAGGATCGCCGCCGCGGACGGGCCAGGGGCCGCTCGCCGGTGATCCAGACCGTGTACAAGGACTCTGGCGCAAGTTCCACCTGGCCGATGCTCAACAAGACAAATTACCATGAGTGGGCCTCGATCATGAAGCTGAAGCTCCAGGCGCGGCAACTCTGGGATGCGATCGAGTACCAGGACCTGCCATACCATGAGGACAGGCGCACGGTGGAGGCGATCATCGCCGCCGTGCCACAGGAGATGCAGATGCCGCTGTCCGAGAAGGGATCGGCCAAGGAGGCCTGGGACTCCATCGCCGCCGCGCGAATCGGAGTCGATCGAGTGCGCCGCGCCACGCTCCAGCGACTCCGCAGCGACTGGGAGAAGCTCGCCTTTCGTCCAGGAGAGCAGATCGAGGACTTCACCCTTCGCTTGATGGCCCTGAAGCAGCAGCTTCTTCTCCACGGCGACAACGACATCGATGAAGAGCGCGCGGTGGAGAGACTCCTGCGCGCCGTGCCGCCAAAGTACGCTCAGCTCCGGATCGCCATCGAGACGCTTCTGGACTTCCAGGACCTCACCATCGAGGAGGTGTCTGGACGCTTGAAGACGGTGGACGACATGGAGGCGTTGGACGCGGAACCGGCCGCCATCGGTGGACTGCTGCTGACAAGGGAGCAGTGGCGTGCCAAGGAGAAGGAGGAGGCTGCCGTTTCCGCGTCGGGCAAGGAACCACGACGTCGTCCACGCGGCGGCAAGAAGCAGCGCGGGAAGGGAAATCGCGGTGGCGACGATCGCGGGGTAAACGACGACACCTGCCTCAACTGTGGTGATCGCGGCCACTGGGCGCGCGACTGCCGCCAGCCGCGCCGTGGTGGTGGTGACCGCGGTGGTGGCGGTGGCAACCAACGCGGAGGAGGCTACCGTGTTGGAGGTGATCGAGGAGGAAGGCGCGGTGGAGGGCGTGGCGGAGCTGCTCACGTCGCAGAAGCAGAGGACGATGATGGTGCTCTGTTTTTCGCCCACGGCTTCCTCAAGCTTGACGAGAAGGACGAAGCCGTCTGCTCCAAGGCCACGGTCTCCCTCGACATCAACGAGCCGCGCGCGCGAGTCTTCCTCAACACCAGCGCCAACGAGGAGGCGCTCGACGGATGGTACCTCGACAGCGGGGCCACGCATCACATGACCGGCCGCCGGGAGCTCTTCGCCGAGCTCGACACCACGGCGCGCGGCACGGTGCGGTTCGGCGACTCGTCTCGAGTGGAAATCAAGGGGACCGGCTCCATCGTCTTCCAGGCCAAAAACGGAGATCAGCGCGTCCTCCACGGCGTCTTCTACATCCCAGCGCTCCGGAACTCGATCATGAGTTTGGGGCAGCTCGACGAAGGAGGCTCCAGGGTGGAGATTGATCATGGAGTGCTCCGCATCTGGGACCGGCGTAGTCGTCTTCTCGCCAAGGTACATCGCGGGCCCAGTCGGTTGTACGTCCTGCACTTGGAGGCCGCGCGGCCGGTATGTCTTGCCGCCACGAAAGAGGACGAGTCATGGAGGTGGCATGAGCGCTACGGGCATCTCAGCTTCGAGGCACTGCACCAGCTCGGCAAGAAGGAGATGGTGAGGGGGATGCCGGTGATCAAGCATGCGGAGCAAGTCTGCGACACCTGCGTCACTACCAAGCTCCGCCGCAAGCCATTTCCGCAGCAGGCGCAGTACCGCGCGCAGGCGCCCTTGGACCTCGTCCACGGCGACCTATGTGGGCCGGTGACGCCGGCGACGCCAGGAGGGCGCCGCTACTTCTTGCTGATGGTGGACGACGCCACCCGCTTCATGTGGGCGGTGCTTCTGCCGACCAAGGATGCTGCTGCGGATGCCGTGAAGCGGGTGAAGGCCGAAGCAGAGAAGGAGACCGGCCGTGAGCTCAAGGTACTGCGGACCGACAATGGAGGAGAGTTCACCGTCGGCGAGCTAGCGCAGTACTTCGCCGCCGAAGGAGTCAAGCGGCACTACTCTGCACCACACTCACCGCAGCAAAACGGTGTTGTGGAACGGCGCAATCAGACGGTCGTGGCGACCGCGCGCGCGCTTCTGAAGCAGAGGTCCATGCCGGCCAAATTCTGGGGGGAGGCGGTAATGACGGCGGTGCATCTGCTCAACCGCGCGCCAACAAGAAGCTTGCAAGGCAAGACCCCCCATGAAGCCTGGCATGGACGAGCGCCGGCGGTGAGCTACCTGCGTACATTCGGCTGCGTCGCCTACACAAGGGAGCTCGGACACCTGCGCAAGCTCGACGACCGCGGCAAGGCTGGGGTCTTCATCGGCTACGCCGAGGGCGCCAAGGCCTATCGGGTCCTCGATCCGGTGACGGGACGCGTGAAGGTGAGCCGCGACGTGGTGTTTGATGAAGGGCGCGGCTGGGATTGGTCCAATTCGGCCGCCGGGACGTCTGCTTCCGCCTCCAGTGACTTCGACATCGAGTTCTGGGGAGTCGACACAGACGGAGCCCCGCCGCACACGCCGTCACCAGCTCCAGGGGAGCATGATCCACAAGCTTCCTCTACTTCACCAGCTTCCTCTGCTTCACCAGCAGCAGAAACAGAGCAGGCGGACCCAGTTGAGTTCGCGTCACCGCTCGAGGACGACGACGATCGCCTTGATGCCTCCTACGGTGGCGAGCAGCTGCGGTACCGTACCATGCCCAACATCATCGGGGACGCACCCACACCGCTGCCGGCTTCACGTCTCTTCGCCGAGCTTCATCTCACGCACGCCGGCGAGCCAGCCAACTTCACGGAGGCTGAAGGCGATCCTGCCTGGCAGGCCGCCATGGAGCAGGAGATCAAGGCAGTTGAGCAGAACTGCACTTGGGAACTTGTGGAGCTTCCTCCCGGTCATCGGCCCATCACTCTGAAGTGGGTCTACAAGCTCAAGAAGGACGAGCGGGGCGCGGTGACCAAGTACAAGGCGCGTTTGGTGGCGCGGGGCTTCGTCCAGCAGGAAGGGATCGACTTCGACGACGCGTTTGCTCCCGTGGCGCGCATGGAATCCGTCCGAGTTCTCCTCGCGCTGGCAGCCCAAGAAGGATGGCGCGTCCACCACATGGACGTCAAATCTGCTTTCCTCAACGGCGACCTCAAGGAGGAGGTGTATGTGAAGCAGCCGTCTGGCTTCACCGTCGCCGGGAAGGAGAAGATGGTGTACCGTCTGCGCAAGGCTCTGTATGGCCTGCGGCAGGCTCCTCGAGCTTGGAACGCCAAGCTGGATGCCACCCTCAAGGAGATGGGTTTCCAGCAAAGCGACCATGAAGCTGCGATGTACAGGCGAGGAACAGGGGAGGAGCTGCTGCTGATCGGTGTCTATGTTGATGATTTGATCATCACCGGTGCCAGCACTCAAGCCATAGAAGGTTTCAAGGCTCAGATGAAGAAGGTCTTCGACATGAGCGACCTCGGCCTTCTGTCTTTCTACCTGGGAGTCGAAGTACATCAAGATTCAGCTGGGATCACTCTGAGGCAGACCCATTATGCCAAGAGGATCCTTGAGCTAGGAGGCATGGATGCCTGCAACCCTGCCCATACACCAATGGAGGAACGGCTGAGGTTGAGCAGGCAGAGCACGGCTGAAGAAGTTGATCCTACCCAATACAGAAGATTGGTGGGCAGCCTGCGATACTTGGTCCACACAAGACCTGACTTAGCCTTCTCAGTTGGCTTTGTCAGTCGGTTCATGGAAAGACCAACAGCAGAGCACCAAGCTGCCATCAAGCGCATCCTGAGATATGTGGCTGGTACTCTGGAATTCGGACTTCACTACACTAAAGCTCCAGGGAGAGCAAGGTTTGTTGGATACTGCGACAGTGACTTGGCTGGGGACATTGACACCAGCAAAAGCACTAGTGGCACTCTGTTCTTCCTGGGAAGCAATCTTGTATGCTGGCAGTCTGTGAAGCAGAAGGTGGTAGCTCTATCTAGTTGTGAAGCTGAGTACATTGCCACTACCACAGCTGCAAAACAAGCTATTTGGCTATCCAGGTTGCTAGCAGACCTCCTTGGAAGGAATGTGGAAGTGGTTGAACTGAAGGTTGACAGTAAGTCTGCACTTGCTCTAGCCAAGAATCCAGTCTTTCATGAGCGCAGTAAACACATCAGAATCAAGTACCATTTCATTAGAAACTGCTTGGAAGATGGAAGTATCAAGGCTGATCACATATCCACCACTAATCAGCTGGCTGACATTCTAACCAAGTCTCTTGGAAGATCAAAATTTGAAGAGATGAGGGGAAGAATTGGGCTCAAGCATATCACTTCCAAGGACCACAAGGCTAAAGGGGAGAATTGTCAGTAGTTAGCCTAGTGTTCTTGTTTTTCATGTTACCTGCTATAAGATATTTACTATTCTCTGTAATGTGTTTCCTTGGCAACCAAGTTGATCATGGTGCCTTGGCAACCAAGTAGGAATCATAGCATCTGCTTTATGCAGTTAGAATATGCTAAGAAGTAGGTACACCACTTGCCTATATATGCAGTGGTTAGCATCTTTGTATCCCTAAGTCATTTTTGCAATACAATCCAAGCGGCCTGTTGGCCAAGCTGCCCTCTGGCAGCCAACAAATTCCGCATTTCACTTCTCATGTCTGTTCAGTTAGTAACAAAACACGATTGTAAAGCTCCAAAGTATCTCTTGCTGTTACAGTGGTAAAACTAGACATGAGCAAAACCTTTTACAGAAAAAGATTAGTAACTCCACTCAGGACCTCTTTCTCTAAAATGTAGCTTTGCAGACCTCCAGTTTCTAAAATTATAGTTTCTTGATACTAAGATCCTTGAAAATGACTTCAAAACAGGCCCTAAACAGATGCCCTACTGTACTGAGGAACATTTTAAAAAAAAAAGGCCATGGCCAATAGATGTTACAATGTCAATATATATATATATATATATATATATATATATTGATAAAGAACCTCGCAATATTGATGTAACGAAAGAATGGCAGTAATAGTAATAAGTTGTGAATTAAGCCACAAAAGCCCAAATTAATAAACCAAAAAAGCCTGAAAGAATAAGCAAAAAAAATACCTTTCCATTTCGTGAATCCACAAGAAGAGCATCCCGATCATCTCCAACCACAGCCAAAAGTTTCTTATCCGGGCTCACGGATGTGTGCTGTTGTTACGGAAGCAAGCAGTGAATGTCAAATACGGATGAAACAACCAAAACAGTACATTGAATCCTAATGAGGTAGAACTTACATTAACCGGCCAGTTATAACGGTAGTGGTTCAAGAGCTGAAATCTCTCCATATCATATTCACGAACACCGCAGTCGTTATTAGATACGGTAATGCGCAAGCTTCCACTGCAAAGCAATTTGGAGACCTTTAGATTTTAATGACAATGTACATCTTCAAGTAGGTTCTGAAAAGTTAGTTTCTCACCTTGTCGATCTGTGTATATCTATGGCGTTTGTTATAGCATTGTCACTCAAAGTTGTCCTTGCACAGAATTTTACATTGCGGCCTTCCAAATCCTGTAACAACATAAAAAAAGGTGGTGAGCATGCAAGCAGTGCTTTCAATGAATTGCTTATTCTCACAGCACTAAAAGTTTACAGAAGCAAATAAGAAAATACGCTGGTGATGAATACATCAATCTAAAAAATACAGTGCATGCAGTAAAAAGATTCTTCCATTTTAGATCTTTATCATATGTAATATAATACCAAATAAAATAATAAACAAAGAGAAACTGAAAGTAAATGGACATCTACAGCTTAGATCCTATGGGTGGACAGAACAGCCAAACCAAGTCTTCATTGGTGGCTTACCTTGCCAATTAGTTCTCCTTGAAAACCACCAGCTACCAACAAACCCTCATTCACAGCAAGTGTGCTAACTTGAACCCCAGAGAAACCTTCTAGTAAACTGCCAGGATGCTTCTGTGGGGAGGAACAAAAGAGAAGACCAAACTTGCATTAACAATGAGACCTATTTGATTTTTAGAGAGAGGACAACAAAAAATAAAAACGATTATTAGATCAAAAGGTTGCAAGCAGGAAACTATAAGGGGAATACCTCCGCTGGAGCAACATGCCCAGAGAAGTCGAGAACCTCTGATATTTTGTGAGACAATGATG
The DNA here is from genome assembly GCF_019320115.1 of Miscanthus floridulus. Taxonomy (NCBI): domain Eukaryota; kingdom Viridiplantae; phylum Streptophyta; class Magnoliopsida; order Poales; family Poaceae; genus Miscanthus; species Miscanthus floridulus. The sequence continues at coordinate 4,797,987 of NC_089597.1, forward strand.
ACCAGTGGCTTACTGTGGAATTTGACATAAAATAGACATCATGCTTCGAGGTTGCCCACAGCAAATTCCTAAGCTACAGAAGCAATAGTTAGTCAGTACTGTTCAGCCTCGGGAGTCATATGACAAGATTATGATGCAGACAAACACATTAACTAGTCTCCATTTCATAGAAGAGAATGCAAAGGAACACATCTTAACTCTTTTCTTGGTTATAACTAACAAGACATTTGTTTTAAAGCAAGTATAAATGTTCTTCACTTGCTAACATTCCTCTCATCATGCTCTTTTATTAGTGGCTATTGTTGGGTTTTGTCTCTAGCCTACCCCAGCATACTTTACACTAAAAGGCTTTGTTATTATTGTTGAATTATAATTTCATGTAAAAGTTCTATTAGAGCGCCACACAAAAAATGACACTAATTTTCCCCAATGCCTGGCCAACTGGTGGGAGAATGTGGCATGCACGATACCGAAGCAAAAACACAGAACGTTTAATGGAGTGTTTATTTACATTGTGTGGAACCTATGGAAGGAAAGGAACAGGAGGATTTTCGAAAATGAACACAAAATGGCAGATCAGGACGCCTATCTAGCAAAGGAGGATATTATTCAGAGGCGTAGGGCCGTGTGTATTGCGGGGTAAAACAACAAGTGCGTGATTTGTGGCCTTTGTGTTTTGTCCCTATGACCGGTGCTATTGGGCACCGTAGGTGCCATTGTAAATAAAACTCTATTTCCTTCTTAATTGAGCGGCAGAGCTCCTGCCTTTATTTTCAAAAAAAAAAATGACACTAATTTTCTTCCTTGAGTTTCTTGCTAATATGGATAGTTGCATACAGGTGGTACATGCAACTTGCAAGTTTGTGAAGAAAGCCTTCTAAATGCTGGCAAGTAAGAACGAAATAGACAATCCACAAGAACCTTTTCTCACATATATAGTACAGTTAGTTTTTTTTGCAATGAGTGTAGTACAGTTAGTTATTGCATATCTTGCAATAAAAGGTAGGACACAATGCAAAATCACCTGAAAATGGAGAATTGATGGCTTCACTGATCTAGTGTTGTGCTGAAACTCGTAATACTTGCTGCTCTTCTCCACTTGCTTGCACAACTAAGAAAAATATTTTGAAAATAATTAGGAAATATGAATATTTGGAATAATAAAAACAACCTTTAATGAAATAAGAGACTAGATGGTAGTGAAGACCTTATCCATGAGCTCTCCTGATTGAGGGAAATTTTCATAGTTCTTATACTGTTCCAACCTAGCTTTTCGGTAATCTTGCCTGGCTATGTGTATCCTCTCCCATGGTATACCTTGTATATCCTTTCCTGCCCTTGCTTCAGCTGCCGACGTGTCCCTTATCCTAGTGAGCTGTAGAAACATAGACAATTATCAATAGGAATAAGTTATAAACACTAAATGAACAACACTGTCTGAGCAATCTTAAGGTTTGAATCAAATTCATCATTTCTTAGTTTTGGCATAAAAAATATAGACATAATCCAAGAAATATCAAACAGATTTTAATCGCTGATAAGCTGCAGCGGCCATCATCACGTCATGATTGGTCATTGCCTAAGCCGATGCAGATAAGTGCTGGTGGTCCTTGTGCTTATGCCGAAAACATGCCCTCAGTTAAGTGAGTAGTTAATTCAAAAGGTGAATTGATATTAACTCTAATCAAGAAGGACAAGACATGAGTCAAATATTCTAATTGAATATCTGTATTTCAAGCTCGTTGGTCCAAGCCCAATCAAACAAGGATGAAACAATGCATCTGCAACACCGTGCCATGTTGGGCATAGAAAATTATGCAACAAATGCTTAGTACGAAAGCGACCTGGTAAACCAAATCATTATTGGCTGAAGATAAGCACAAGAAAAGAAAAGACATAGCATTCTAGACCTACATGATTGGCCAAAACAAATCTGCTCCACAAGCCCCGTTGACATCAAGTCTCCCTGAATCAACACCGCAACTTAGCCAGAAAATTAGAGTTTCACGTTTTGTCTATCACTTTGCTAATGTTTCCTCGCAATTCGGCATGCGTTTTGAAACTTAGTTGAAAAAAACATACTACTGCTGCTGCTTTATATTCTCCAGTTTGCTTAATTTCTGCAAATTAACATTTCTACACTACCCTAACAAAACAATTGCCTTCTTGTTTTTCAAATGGTTTTCCGCATATACTTTACCACCTGGTTCACCCCATCAATAACATCACACCTACACCATAAAACTTAGCTTAAATTATAGCAATATAAACTTATATTCCAGATAGAATAGAAACCTAGTACACATGAAGATCCATCTATGTCCATGAGCAATTTTAATGATCTAGCATAGACATGTACCGCACCATGCTACCCACCGAGCCATGAACGATCTCAGGCTCGACTTTCGCATGTGAGTAAAAAACCGGCAGGAACCTTAGGCAAGCAATCGAGAGTACCACCGGAGCCATCACGCGTCGGCCACCTCAGATTTGCGAGCTCGACAGCAACAAAAGCACTCGACGCCCACGGCAGGAGCACCAAGGAAAAGGTCATACGCACCAGCAAGTACTCATCATCACCATCCGCGCCGCCGTCCCTCCGGTCGGCGTCGAGGTCTTGGAACTCGACTTCCACATCCATCTCCACGTCCATCTCGCCGTCCGACACCCATGCGTCGTGATCATCCACGACTCGCTCCGCCGCATCCACGCTGTCCCGCGCGCTCGCCGCCATCCCGCTGCCGCGTCGCACCGCACCCCTGTCCGCACCGCACCAACCAAACATTCAGATCACACAGGCGACGCGCGGACATAAGAGAGGCGATCAGAAGGCAAGACACCAGCCCTTACCACGGAGGACAACAAGAGCGGCTGTGCCGCGCGGCTCGCGATGTGCACTGCGCCGCCGGGGGAGCTGTGTCGGCGGCGGCCTACGGCGGCTGTGGATCGGGAGGCGGAAACGTGTGGAGGGGATGAGGGTGCGGCCGTGCTTTTGGTGCCGTGCGGCGAAGCAAGGTTCGAGAGAGCCGAGCTCGATCCGGCAACGCGATGGGGTGGATAGCGACGGGGAGGGGATAATTAGCTAGGGTAACGGCGTTTACTAGAAGACGTGACGACGGAGACGCGGACGGGATATTTGCAAGGGGCACACCAGTGTGGGCCTATGGCCTGTGGTGGCAGTGCAGTGTAGTTATCGTGTCGGTTGCGCTCGTGGCTCCAGCAGATTTAAGTGAAACTTTGCAACAAAAAAATCGCAAAGTGTTTATTTGGAGAAATGCTGTACCTATACTACACTAGAGTGTTTTACTCTTCATCAACGCTTGATTTATTTTTACCGATCACATACCTGGCTTAGCACCTTCCTTGTGTCATCTTCTTCGTCTTCGTCGAGTTAAGGTTCATACATCTATCCCACGAGCTTAGAAGGGAAGATCTGTGGGCGGTACTGTAGCAAGGTGGACCAGCCGTGGTGACGACACAGGGGCAGCGTGGTCAAGAAGGTAGTGGCACTGCCGACTGGGCAATAGAGAAGGCGATTGGCAGAGCAAGGGTAGGAGCATCACAGTGATAACCCGATGTGTCGAGTTAGCACGGCAGCGGTGGGCGGTGGCAGGGAGCCGAGGAGGAGGGCAGGGCGAGGGCACGAACACCGTGAATGAGTGGCGGCCGGAAAGAGGAAGTAGCGAGGAAAAAAAGAACAAGGAGGAAGAAGATGTGAGTTTGGAATAACATATGTAGTATGTCGTGGGATGCCTCTGATCAATGGCCAAAAAAATCAAGTCCTCTCAGAAAAAATCGCGTGTGTGGGCTACTAATGAGGATGATAAAACGATGATGTCTCAAATTAAAAATGTGTATGGTGTCACTACGAATGTAGTTTGTTTTTTGGCTTTATTACAAAGATACACAACTTTTCAGCATACTAGGGAAAATATGATATGTATAGTTAATGATATTAATCATATTAGACAGACATAAAAACACTTATGACACATTTGGTGTCCATACGAAGCACTAAAAACGCGACTTGGCCTTGGATAGTAGAAAACAGCTCTTGCTCCTTTCACCATCTAGAAGCATTTTTCTCTATCCACTTTGGTGCGGCTCCGTCCCTCGTGTTTTTCATAGCTGGGGTAGAAGCTAAACCAAATAGACCCATAAGTTACAGCACTTAAACTTTTATTAGGAAAAGAATAGCACTTGTGATAGTGAGATATTCTTTTTCAACTTTGGACATATTTAGAGTTTGGAATTAGGGGCTTTAGTCTATAACGAGGTTTTCTCGATATACATGCTTAGAGAGGAGGTTCGGCAGTGAATGATTGTTGTGGGACAATGGGTTGACATGCACTAGTCATGATAGGTAGAGGGTCTCCAGTTATACATGGGCACATGTACATTCCTGTGACAAAGCAAAAGGAGAGGAGATAAAAAAATGCATGATGTTGAATCTCCTACAACTAAAAAGAATAAAGTGTGGATATTTTTTTGTGCGACATTTATTTTGGTACGTCCGTCTGCCCACGCCAGTGATCCCACGACATCTCCTTGATTGAATATTGCCTATCATGTGATAGAGAAATCACGTCAAAATAGGAAGTAGAAAATTATTGTGCTATCCATATACACATTGCATGTTTGCATGCACCAGCATACATGACAATAAGCAAAAGAAAAGAGAATTAACACAGAAGGAAAAAGAATTAACACAAAAGAAACCTCTTTGCAGTTCTTAGAACCTTGCCAAATCTGTATATATTTAATTACTTTCCATCTTTGCATTTGCAAAAGGGACAGCTTTTTCCTCCTTTCATTTGGTTTCACGCTCACGTGTTTCATCGCCCTCGCTTGTTTTTTCTTGCGTGAACCATAGTTGATGTCATCTGTCTTCCATGGCTCAGCCACCCAATCCCAAGAGAAGGTCCCTACTTCTCCCTGACTAGAGATCCGGCCTACCAGAGGATCTCCTCGAGTCTATCGGGCAGCGTCTCGCGTCAGGCCACGACGCGGCGTCCTTCCGATCTGCTTGCTCCCCATGGCGCGCCGCCGTCCTGTTCGCGACCTTCGGACTGCTCCTGCTGCTCCCATTCGACCCCGACTCGGACCGCGTCGACTTCTACTGCGTCCCAGAGAAGAAGGTCTTGTCCAAGACGCTGCCCGACGTGCGCGGCAAGGTGGCGTGCGGCTCCTCGTGTGGGTGGCTGGCGCTCATGGACGAGGCGGCATCCGTGACGCTGCTGAATCCATTCGCCGGTGCCCATGCCCCTCGCGTTGAGCTCCCGCCAGCAGGCGAACACGTCGCGGCGGTGTCCTCATCGGAACACGTGTCTAGGGTCCACGGCCAGTGGGTCCTCCATCCCACCAACGGCTATGGGGACGCGGATGCCGCAGGCAGAGCCATCAAGCTAGAAGACATGAGGGACGTGTTCTTCCATGAGATCGTGCTCTCGGCACCGCCTGGCGCCGCCGGCTGCGAGTGCGTGGCCATGGCCATGCTTGGGTGCTCCACGGAGGTCGCGTTCTGCCGGGTTGGAGTCGACAATGCATGGACGCTGCTCGACACCAAACTGGAGTTCTCTGTGGGGTCCATCGTCCACTGCCAAGACAAGTTCTTGGCGATCGACTGCACTGGAGAAATCTCTGTCTACAGCAGCAACACCGCCGGTGCTACTCCAACCGTGATGTTGTTGCCATCGCTGTCGCCACCTGCGGGGCTCTACCACCGCAGCTACCTGTAATCAAACGGTGAGCTGCATATTATGGGTGCCATGGTGAGCACGTTTCATGAGACACAGAGCTTCACCTACAACAACGTGATCTACAAGTGCAACCTCCACACCCGTACGCCGGAGTGGTCCAGAGTGAGGGACATCGGTAATCAGACACTGTTCGTGTCTAAACATTTCAATGAAAGCTTCAGTGGAACAAGTGTATCCAAGTACAAGGAGAACAAAATCTACATGTCTGAGCCATTGTATGGGGATCCATACGACTTGGTCCATCGACTGGAGATCGTTGATATTGCTACCGGCGCATCCGAAGTGAAGCCCGTCCAGGAAAAGATGCAGGGTTCCGAGGCTCTAGGTTGGATTCGACCCAATCTCTGAAAGCTCTAGAGTTTATGAGACTGCGACGCCGCGCACTCCGTGACTGTGTTAAATTCATAAACTTTGTTTTTTGGATTAAATGTCACTTTAACGTTGGTATTTAATTTAACATTATTATTATCTTATCGTGCGATCCATGTGTTTTTAGTATAAATTGTTAGTTATCCCGTAGCCACGCACGGGCACGCTACCTAATATGAGAAAAAAGAATGTGGTGGCAACTCAATATGGTTCGATGACGTTGAAGTCAAAGGTGCAGTGACAAGTACTTTCTCCCTTTCAAATGAGATGTAATTCTATAATAGCATAGAATAGTGTTCAGTCAGATTATCTTAAATTTTACTAAATTTATATAAAAACATTGTTTACCATACTAAGTAATTATCTTTAAATTTACCATGGAATATATTTTCATAATATATCTATTTAAAGTCTTAAATGTGGATATACTCTTTATAAACTCAATGAAATTTTGGTTAGTTTAATGCTGACTAAACATAGAATTGCATCTGTTTTGGACGGAGGTAGTCTAATAAAGGACACAGTCACAATGCTAGATCTAGAATGAGAGGATGGCTAAACAAAAACTAAGACTATGGTTGCTAATTATTAGCAACATATTATTATATCTATTTTTGGTATATAAGATGGATACTACAACCCACCTTTTTATATTGTAAGTGTATATAGCCTTTTAGTAGGTTTTGGTGGATCCAATGACAACACGATTAAAGGTCTAACATGTTTGCTAAGTGTTGAGCAGGTCATTGTTATTGTCATATACATTTATGATATGCTATATTGTGTAAATCATTCTAAATCAAAGCTCAAATTGAAAGGCAAACATGCATGGTATTTCATGTGACTAAGTGTGATGACATGGCAAGCCAAAATGCACAAAAGAGAAGAGATACAGACTAATGCATATATTGATCTTATTATGTTGGTTTGGATATATTGAACTAAGCAACTTGACAAGCGTAATATGGATATATCAGAAGGGACATGTTCGTTGATGATATCAAATGAAGTCTCAAATGTGAAGCTCGGTCAAGTTGTGCAATAGGAAATCAATATAGGCACTGTTGAGAAGAAAGTTCATGGAAACAATTTAGTTCAAACAAAAGACAAGAATGCAAATGAATATGGAATAAAATGTACGCCTATTATTGGTTCAAAATCATCATGTGGCTCGAAAGGGTGAAGGTAGCAATGAAAGGGCTTCGAAGGATCAAGCAAGGGCAAAGGGCAATCGACGGCTTGGACATCGATGGACCATGGCTATGGTGAAGAAAAGAGTGCTCGCACTGAGTCTTGCACACGTCAAGCTATGGGAAGTCATATCTTGAGGAGAATCAAATCTTTGTTGAATCGTATGTATAAAGAAGTGACTTGATGCCATTAAGTGAAATGATATGTATGGAAATGGTTCAAGTCACTTGCTGAAGATGGTATTGATCAAATGATGGAGACAAAGATTGTCGCAAAGCCCTTATGAAGATATATTCAGAAGAAATGACATATAAAGATATTGAAGTTTTAAGTGGTGAAATTATATATTATTTTTATCTTGAGTATAGGTACGTTGTATTATCAAGAGGGATGCAACATTGAGTGTGTTGATAAGCCTCGGTGCTCAAACTAACTAAACTCAAGTGCTAACTTGATAGAAACACTTGTCACAATGCAAAACTTGCACATGCTGGTAATCGAAGCTTTTTTTAGTTGGTATGGATAGTCCTCCGGATAAGCTTTCCGGAATGTCCAAGATCATCAAAATCAGAATTCAGAGTGGAAAGTTACGACATTTTAGTCAAGCTATTCTGGAATTTCTAGGTTTGCTCGGAAATTCTAGGCCAGGTTAGAATTTCTGGTCAATTTTTGGTCCCAGGTTCTCTGTGGCTAGAATTTCCAGTCATTGGAATTTCTAGGGCTTGATTATCTTCATGTATTTTCTGTTTGATCTATTCAAAGTTCCCAGGTCCATAACAGTCAGGTTTTAGAGGCTGAGCATATATACTCCATCACCCCTCTCTCCTTAGTGGTGATTCTAACCACGAAGAACACCTCTCTTTAGGCTAAGCAAGTTCTCCTATCTCCGTCTTCAGATACAAGAATACTTAGAAGTAGAACATATGATGGAGATTCTGTGTGCGAGTTAGGTGTCGAGATGGTCAGTGGCAACAAAGATGACAGCGAGGGTGTGGCACGAGTGACGATAAAGAAATCTTCAAGTAGACCTCATTTTTTATTATTTATGAGCAAAATATTGGAATTGCTGGTGATGCGGTTGTTTTTTTTTCTTTCCAATATTTATTGAAGAGGTTGCAAAACCATATTTTTTAGAATAGTTTTTAGGTACCACTAGAAAACCTAGGGCGCGGCGTTGCCGCGCCATGTTGAGCTAGCCAGTGGTGATTCTACGTGGGATTTATAACGTTTAGAATTTCTTTTGTTTGATGTCTGATTACTTTTGTATCAGTGAGGGCAAGGAAATAAAAGCACCTTCGTAGCAATAGTGTAAGGGTAAATATGTTTGATTATTTATTCTTCTATTCTTAAAAAATATGCTTTCGGTTGAGATTGCAAAGTCTTTTTGCTTCGTAGCATACATTAAGCTCTGACATGATGTAAGTGAGAGTAGAGGGAGAGAGAAATGCAATTGTTTTCTGATGACATTTGACTCAAACTGAGCAGAAAATGTTGTCTCTACTACCTTGAAATTCTATAGTGTTCTTTAAACTACATGATTTGAGGAGTCAAGATCTCACAAATGTAAAATTACGGTGCCATGAAATTTGCTTGCCGTAATGTAGATAAGTTCCATGTAAGGAATACAGTGGTACTTTTTGTGCCACAAAAGTAATATGCATAGTTGTCACTGGCAGGTACCAGGCGCTGAGCTTCATCTCTCTCTGGCATGGTTCTAACGTCAAGGTAGGTAGAGTGGTGCTGCTGCACTTCAAGCAAGGAAGCGACAGCTGACCTTCGAGCCCACATCAGCCTAGGAGAGCTCAGCAGGGATTGCTACCACGCCACTTCTACCTTGGCAGATCGCTACCAAAATGGCAAGGATCTGCAGTGATTTTGTGCACATGATAATATACATCAATAAAAAAATCATGCCCTTTATCTTAAATTTTGGATGCCGTGCATTGTTTATGAGAAATATGACCGTGGAACTCAGGAGAAAGAACACTCTGTACTGGCATGTTGTCTTCCTCTACTGCTCCACATTTGCATTTAGGGCGCGTTTGGTTGGCGACCAAAGGATGCCGTGCCACGCCACACCTTCCGCGCCGCAGTTGTGGCATGTGTTTGCTTCGTTGCCCCAGTTGCGGCATGCCGCAGACTTGTCATGGTCGTCTAGTTCATTTTGGATGCCAAATCGTGCCGTAGTTGTGGCGGCCGTTTTCTGCGCCACACCTTCGGCATGCCACAGACTCGGTGCGGCATCTTCTGGACATCATCCAAACAATGCCGTAGTCTAGCAATCTCACTAAGCAGCCATCTGTATTCTGAAACACTCAATCATGGCAATGTAAGTAAGGATAGATTATTGGGTTTGCTACCATGGTATGCAAAATAGTATTTTACATAAATTTGATATGTTAATTCAGAGTATTTCAAGCCATGCAAGACAATACCTTAGCAGTGAAATACACAAAGCATCTCCAATCACAACTATGCCTAAATATATGGCATAGACTAACAAACAAAACAATTTCTCATCTTTAGCAGTACTGTAGGTAACAATAGCTAATCTCCAACATTGCATTATCCTAGGCTGTATACAAATTGGAGTGAGGGAGAGGAAGGCCTCACCTTGATGGCTGGCAGGGACTGTAGGGGGGCGGTGTCGGCAGCCTAGTGCAGATCGATGACCAACGGTGGCAGCGGCTGGGGGACAGAGATCCAATGCCTCCTGCTGTTTGGCCATGCTCTTCTGTAACCTTCATCAGTGGCACCAGATCTGAGAGACTGTAAGAAAGAGAAGTGAAGATAGATAAAAAAAATTGCAGCTCACCTCACCTGGACCGCTTCGTCACTGAGACGTCAAGCTCCATCGCCACGCTGAGGACCCAAGTGCCACTGTGGATTCCGGCCATAGATCCCACTGCCCTCGCCGAAGCAAAAGAGACTGCTCCCTGATGCGTTGTATGGAGGAGGTCGACGCATCTGTGGATGCGCTCGTGGAGGAGGCGGTAAGCTGGTAGCCATGCGCGGCCATAGGTGAGGGGTCCACTTGCTCTCCCACGCCCTAGAGGTCGTTCGGCTTCCCATGCTCAAGCGACGACAGTGCTCATGCCGGCATGGAGGCGGTGCGGGGAGGAGAGGACAGGGAGGAGCCAGCGTCGCCTCCTCCTCCGCCGACCATGACCACCGTCGGGCCTGATAAGGTTCGCCCGATCTGTGCGCCTCCGGATCTCGCGTGCCTCTGCGCCCTCCACTGCACAGCGAGGGCACGCAACTTCCTTGCTCGAGCGATGACTGTGTGGAGGCTGCGTAGGGAGGAGAGGATAGGGAGGGGCGGAGGTTGATTTCGAAATAATCTGAGGTGTTTTCTGAAAAATATACTGAGAGGACCTCTGAAGCGCGGGTTGATTTTTGAAAAATAGAAGGGTTTTTTTTTGTAAAATGACTGCTGCTCGGCCGATCTTGGCCGTCCACGCGTCCGATCGAACCGCCGGAAAAGCACGCGACGTGGCACGCTGGTTGTCCAGCTTTTGGAGGCATGATTCATATGGTAAGATTGGAGATGCTTCTAGGATAGGGAGCTATTGGAGGATATCTTTTTTCACCCCACCAAAAAAATCAAGGTTAGAAGTGACTTTTTCAAACCGTTAGAAATACTCTAAATTGATTAGCATAAGTGGTATACTTCACCAAATAAAAAAAAAGTGGTATACTTCACCAACTTCTTTTCATCTTCTTAGTAATCATTTTTTTTTTGCTATTCCATTCGTGGCGGTTTCAGCAAGTATAATAGAAGAATCGTTCTAAAGCTAATACGTAGCAATTGCTCTTATAGCTTGCCATATTTTAGTGTCCCTTTCACCTTTATTTGCCTCACTATCTAAAAGTATGGACCAAAACTCATCTCACTATCTCACCTATATAAAATTGATATATAATATACTATAAAAGCAGATGTCGTAATACTTGGAAAATGTCAAAATGATTATGACCAGTCTTAAAAGGAGTCAAAAACAGTGTGAGCAACAGTTGTTTTTTTATCATCAGGGCACTGAGCTGGCTTTGTTAAGCTGCACGGTGCACCCCACCCCACCACCCACTGCTCCAACCTGTAACCACTGCGCTACCTGCGGGCTACGGCGCAAAAACGCCCAAAGCCCACCTCGCGTCTATTCACACTGCAGGCCGCGAGCCCGCGGCGCGGCGCGACCAGGGGCTTGTTTAGTTTCTCCCAAAACTTTACCATTAAATATTTAGATACATGTATTAAGTATTAGATATAGACTCAAAAAAATAACTAATTGCACAGATTACGACTACTTTGTGAGACAAATCTTTTAAACTTAATTAGTCCATGATTTAACAATGTAGTGCTACGGTAGCACATGTGCTAATTATGGGTTAATTAGACTTAATAAATTCATCTTGCGATTTATTAACTGATTCTGTAATTTGTTATTTTATTAGTATTCGAACATCTCGTACAACACCGCATGTATTATTTGATGTGACGTCTCAGAACTTGGCCTAGTTCCCTCCGACTCCCCACAGGCCCCCAGCCCGGCCAGCCAGCCCCCACCGTCTCACGCCCACGCGCCTAGGCCCAGCCGCCCACGCTACCGAATTTTTTTTATTTTTTTAGCCCTTTTTTCAAAAAAATTCACAAATATGTCTCTGGAGGTATGATTTTAAAATCTAGATTGCGCCGAGCTTACACGTCTCGGCGCCATATATTTTGACGCCGAGCTCGGGGCCACGTTGGTGGCGTGGACGCTGACATGGCAGGCAGCTCGCGCTGTGGATCTTGGCACCGCGGATCTTGTCGCCGAGCTCGGCACCAAAGATTCTAGTGCCAAGCCATGTCTTACGTATGGGCCCTCTCTTTCTTTCTCTCTTCCTCTCTCTCTACCGCTTCCGAGCCGCCACCGCAGCCGCGTCCACCGCCGCCGTGCGTTGCCCCGGTCATCCCCACCCGCGCCCATGCCCGCGCCCGCGCCCTCTAAAAGGATCAAGATGCCCAAGAGGGGGTGAATTAGGCTAATTCTAAAATTTTTTGTAATAATTAAACCCTACACTTAGCCCACTTCACCCCTTGTGCTTAGAATGTGATTCTAATGATCTATCGCACAAAAGTTTAGCACCCTAAGTTCCAATCCTACTCTAGCATGGTAATTCTAAGAATGTAAAGACAAGAATTAAATTGCTCAAAAGTAAATGCTCAAAGTAAAGAGAGGAGAAGGAACGCGGCGATGTTTTACCGAGGTATCGGAGAGTCGCCACTCTTCACTAGTCCTCATTGGAGCACCCGCGCAAGGGTGTAGCTCCCTCTTGATCTGCGCAAGGATTAAGTGCTCTCTACGGGTTGATTCTTCGACACCCCGTCATGGTGAATCACCCACAACCGCTCACAACTTGAGTTGGGTCATTCACAAGCTCTGCTAGATGATCACCAAACTCTCAATCACCACCAAGCCATCTAGGTGATGGCGATCACCAAGAGTAATAAGCAAGAACTCTCACTTGACCACAACAAGCCTAATGAAAAGGGTGGATGCACACTTGCTACTCTCCTTTTGCTAATGAGGCCTTAATCTTGGATTCTCAAATCTCAATCACCTCACTAGGCTCTTACTCTCCTTGGTACTCTCAAGGGTGTTTCTTAGCTGTTGAAATGGGCAAGAGTACTCCCTTGAATGAATAGAGGAAGTATTTATAACCCTCATTCAAAATGAACTGTTATGTGCCTCTATGGGGTGATCGGACGCTCCGGTCAGTTCTCCCCGCCACTGAACCATTAAGTTGTGACCGGACTTTGACATGCGTCCGGTCAGCACTGACCGGACGCGTTCGGTCGCGAAAACTGCTCTCTGGAACCTTACTGATGTTGACCGGACTCTGGCACCCAACGTCCGATCACTTTGCTGCTCAGCGTCCGGTCAGTAGCCAAAACCTGAACAGCGTCCGGTCAGCACTGACCGAATGCGTCCGATCAGGATTCTTCCTCTCTGAAACCTTACTGGAGTTGATCGAACTCTGGCACCTAGCGTCCGATCACATTTTACTCAGCGTCCGGTCGCAACCAGACGACTTCACCTTAATCAAATGAACTGACCAGACTCTGTGCCAGCGTCCGATCACACTGGACTCAGCGTCCGGTCAACATTTGACCCTCCATTTACTTTCAACTCGTAAACATATGTGAATGAAGTTTGCTCCAATTGATCTAAGGGCTACTTCAGAGCTACCTAGTGCTAGATTTGACAAGTGTGCACCACAGCTAACCCACTAGACTCACCTAGGTCAAGCTACTAGTCCATACCCCATTTAATAGTACGGCCAAAGGAAAAACAAAGTCTTAAACTACTCTAAGTGTCTCTTCAACACTAAACGACATTTAGAACTAGTTCATCCTTAACCTTGTCGTCCATCCTTTGAAAACCAAAATGATTTCTATCGTAGGGGCATGACAACCATGATTGTCCAATCAATTGCCATTACCATAACCTAACTTAATTGCATCTGCAAAACACATGTTAGTCATAGTAATCTCGTATTGTCATTAATCACTGAAACCCAACTAGGGGCCCAGATGCTTTTAATCTCCCCATTTTTGGTGATTGACGACAATACAACCTCGAGTATGTAAAAGAGATAAGGTTTTTAACATGCTTGGTTTATATAAGCTTTTGACAATAAGAACAAAAGAATTAAGCAAGCTTATATGACCCAAGCCAACATGATGTACTCAATAGATATGAAATAAGCATGAGTACAAGAAATAAAGCTCATTTGCATCGGAGTAAAATGCGGAAGCAAAGCAAATGAGCACAACCAAGTGACATGACATATATAAAGATCAAAGTAGAGAGCACACATGTCACATATCACATAAATATCACTATCACATAAATATCATGATCACATAAATATCACGATCACACGTATGTAGTTCAATGCATGAAAGTAAACATGAATGCATAATAATGTATCACACATAAAAAGGCCAAATGTATTGGATAAGCTCCCCCTAGATATATCGCTCCCCCTAAGTCTATATACTCAATCCCTCTCCTCCTTTGGCATTAAACATCAAAACCTAAGGGTCGATCGGCGGGGCTGGAGCAAATGAGTCAGGCACTGAGGCGCTGTGAGCGATCTAAAAGTGGGTAGCATCATCATCTGATCCTAAGCTCTGAGCAGTCTGACTCTCTGTCGCTGCAAGTGACGCTGAAGCGGTCTGGGTCTACTCTGGAACTGGTGCGACCTATGACTCTGCAGGTATGACTATAGCAGGTGGCTCTGATGATGCAACTGATGATGGGAGCATCTCTATAGTCCTAGTAATAGGAGCAACAGTGGAGGGACTAGGGACATATAGATCTAGCGGTGTAGGCTGCCCTGTCAACTCACTGAATGTAGCACCGTGGCTCCTAGAGACTGGGGTATCAGTCACAAGCATCGACGAAGTCTGGGCTAGTGTGAAGTCCATATGTAAAGGTGTGAACGAAAGACCCTAGGCTAGCACTGGCGAAGCAAACCACTGGGACACCTGCTCTGTCGGTGAAGGAAACTGTCACTGGTTGTCCCTGACTCTAAAGCCCACTGGGCTATACAACTAGAGTCTGTGAAGTGGTGGCAGGCTTGCCGAGCTGAGGTGTAAGCTATGGCGGTGGAGCCCTAATAGCAGAGATGACATGCTGCATGAATCCAAGTAACTGATGCTGCATGAGGAGCTGCTGCTACTGCATGGACTGCTGCTGCTACTAGATAGCCTGCTACTGTCTCTAGAATTCATCCTGTCTAGCCTAAACCTGTGCTAGAGCAGTTGTTGTCTCCTAGGCCTAGCGAGCCTGATCCTGCCTCATCCGCTCAAGTATAGCAAGTAGAGCGGGATCTGTCTACGGTGCCTGTGGAGCTAAGCTAGAGCCACTAGCCTCACCATCATGTCATCATGGAGGCATCTGAGGGATATCCTAGTAGTCATCATCTGAACTGTCACTAGGGTCGCTCTCGACCATACCCTCCTACTGAGCATCTAGCTCCTCCTCCTTTGTAGCTGCCACGCCTCTGATGATATTATCCTACTGGGTTATAGTCTTTAGCACCTCTAGGCAATGGCACGGCTAGCTAGATGTCCTCGCTACACTGTGGCGGAGCATCTGAGTCATGTTATATGCTTGAAACTCTATAGTAGCACCAGAATACTCTGCCAATATCTCAGGAGACCTCACTGTGACTGCCCTATGAATCAAAAATATAATCTAGTGAGCATACGACAGCTGCCTATGACCTCAAAATCCCTTTGCAAGTGTATCCTCCATCTTAGAAAGAATGAGATCCCATATATCAAATATTGTCTGCTGGATCAGGGAGTTCAGTAGCCACAACTAAATGCGAGTCAATCTCTCACGATATCCCATCCTCGGTAGCAGGGTCCTCCTCATGATAGCATCAAGCAGTCTAGCTGTAGGAGTAAGATCCCTAGGTGTCCTACTCGACCCCTCGCCCAATGGCTCTATGAAGCAAGGTCAAATGAGATCTGTGGGAGGCACAAGACCGCTGTGAGGGCATCTAGGAGGCTCTGTATGACTATAGCAAACCTCATGTAGCTGGATGGGTGACTCCTAAAGCCTAAGTATCTTTCTAACCCTAAAGCTCATCAACCTGTAGTCACGATGTCTAAAAGCAAAATGAATGAATCCGTGCCCCGGGTCAATCCAAAGTATAGCATAGAACTCACGGACCCAAGATGGAACATATCTGCATATCCATCCAAGTAAGTATGTCAGCCCTAGCAAGTAAGAGAGGTGAGGGCAGATCTGCTCTCCAGCTGCTGCTACAATGGCCTCAATAGAGCATACTCTTTGAGATATGAAAGTCGTACCACTATTCAAATAAGCATTATAGAAGACCTCCTGAAGTGGTGTATAGAAACCCTCTAAAGCACGCTCGTCCCTCCTCGGTGGGAACCAATCCTTGAACTAAACAAATCTAAGCTGCTACACCTGCTTGGTCATGGCGGCCATCAAGTCTAGGTGAGTCACTAGAGGCGGACCCTGTGATCTAGGAGGCAGACAAGAACCCCTCCTCTATGTCTCTGACCTCGGTGTCACCTAGGTACGCGTACGACTAGAGCGGCGAAGCTATGGATGAGATGCCTGCTCTGTCTCCTCTATCTGCTCTCCCTCCTGAGTCTGCTCAGCACCCTCTGACTACACTAGTGGTTGTGACTACTACTATGGCTCCCCCTGAGGCTGAGTCTCCTCCAAAACAACACGTCGTCCCTTAAGCATGACATTCCCAGCTGGACTACCATGACGATGCTCAACCTGCTCAATGGCTGCCCTCTGTGCTGGTGAAAGGTGATCTGCAATGACAATACCACTCTAAGCACCTCCTCTCTTTGCACGCTCTGCGGTGGCTGCTACTGCTGCTGCTCTCGCTGTATCAGCATCTACAAACTTCCGCTTCTTGGATGTAGTCTTCTTTGTCCCCTTGCCTTTAACCTCAGCAGGCAAGCTAGGCAGAGGCCTCGGATCCTCATCACTTGGACCACCTCTGACATTCTTCACACATGCCATTGATGGAGCTAGAAAGAACAACTGACACTGATAAGAATCAACTGCCAACTGTCACTTTCGAGGCTTGGCCTCGATCCGTACTCGCAAGCTTGGCCCTGAGTTGACTAACAACTACCAAAGTGACCTCAGAAACACCGACTCACTGCACGATAGAATAGATCAGATATATGAATAATTTCAATATACATCTAGAGATACAAAACCCTAAAAAGCAAGCAATAGGTATGAAATTTAAATCGAGGGCTTGCTACCTGACGAATCAGTGATCCAAAAAGCAGAGGAACAAATCATGAGGGCACCACGGGGAAACGTCTAGGGTTAGGGTTGCAATGCGGCATGGATCGGTGGTAGAGAAGGTGCAGGGCAGTGCAATGTGGCTCAGGCACATGGAGCAGAGGCATGGGCATGGCGGTGCTAGGGCACGACGGCGAGGTGAAGGGTGGCGCATGATGCTTTTGCGGCAGGTGAGGCGCAGTCAGCGGCGTGAGAGAGCTGTGGGTGGTGGAGGCACGATGGAGCAGAGGCACGGGCACGTGGTCAGGCGGCGCAGCAGGTGGTGCGGTGTGATGCGTGGAGGCACGACTACGGGCATGAGCTCGATGATTTAGGCACGGCACGGTGGCTCGAGAATGGTGAAGTCAGCGCGGGTGATTGGATTAGGTCAAGGCACGACGTTATATGGTGGCCCCCAGACGTAACAGATCATGAAAGAAGAAAGAGTTCAAAACCCATACGTTTTCTACTAACCGGACGCTCTAGTGCCAACGACTAGACGCTGCCACCCAGAGTCTGGTCGACTCTAGAGAGGTCCAAAACCTCTTGAGTCACGATTGGACACGTTTGATCACCACTGACCAGACGCAGCCAGAGTCCGGTCGATCCTTAGATCTTCTTGTTCGCTTGACCAGACGCAGGGACGCCATCTGACCAGACATAGGGAAAGAACTATTTCAGTGTCTGGTCACTCCTTCGCAGCAACGGTTCACCTCCTATGAACTGACCAGACGCTGGACTTCATAGTCCGGTGCAGCGTCCAATCACTCTTTTTTAGCAAATCTTCAAGGTTCCTTCGTGCTACCTGTTCCCAATCAAGTCCCAACTTCAATAGACACAAATAAACACCAATTGAGATTGATGTGAGTGACCTCTATCAAACCCTCAAAATTTTCAAGTATTTTGCCTTAAGCTATAATTATTTTTAAGAAATTAGGTAATAAAAGGGTAATTGAAGAGAAATGACAAAACAACATACATGCATATGCAATGCAATACTTAAAAGTAATTATAGTTGCTTGTCAAGTTTGATCTAAGGTTAAGCTTCTTTACACGCGTTTCGGCGGTTATCTTAACCATGTTAGACAAGCCCTAAATGCATTACCAAAAATTAAACATGTTGTATATTACAATGCAAGGCAAGTGACAACACAAGCTCATTTTCTAGTGAAGTTGCTAAAATCAAGCACATTGAGCTCATTCCTCAACTGACAAAATGTAGCCTTATCTAGCGGTTTAGTGAAGATATCCGCCAATTGATCCTCGGTCCTTACACCTTCTAATGATATATCATTCTTAGCAACATAATCTCTAAGAAAGTGATGGCGGATATCTATGTGCTTGGTGCGAGAGTGTTGAACCGAATTATTAGCAAGCTTTACCGTACTCTCATTGTCACATAAAAGTGGTACCTTTTCTAGAACTACACTATAGTCTAGCAAAGTTTGCTTCATAAAGTATTTGTGCACAACAAGCACCCACGGCAATGTATTTTGCTTCGACGGTGGACAAAGCCATACTATTTTGCTTCTTGGAGGTTCAAGACACAAGTGATCTACCAAGCAAATGGCACCCCCGGATGTGCTTTTCCTATTAACTTTGCAACCGACATAATCTGAATCAGAATAACCAACTAATTTAAATCTAGCTCCTTTGGGATACCAAAGGCCAATGCTTGGTGTGTGCTCAAGGTACCTAAGGATTCTTTTAACGACAATCAAATGAGCTTCCTTAGGATTAGCTTGAAATCTAGCACACATACACACACTAAACATGATGTCAGGCCTAGATGCGATTAAATATAACAAGCTACCAATCATAGAGCGATAGATAGTTTGATCAACCGTTTTACCTCTCTCATCTAGGTCGAGATGTCCATTAGATGGCATTGGTGTCTTGATTGGCTTACATTCATCCATATTGAACCTCTTGAGAAGATCCTTGGTATACTTTTCTTGAGAGATAAAAATCCCTTCTCTCATTTGCTTGACTTAAAACCCAAGAAAGAGTGTAAGCTCTCCAATCATAGACATCTCAAACTCCTTCGACATCAATTCACCAAACTCTTTGCAAGAATCTTCATTTGATGATCCAAAAATGATATCATCAATATATACTTGACAAATGAAGATCTCCCCATCAAGCTTCTTGGTGAATAGCATGGTGTCGACCTTTCCAATGGTGAAGCCCTTCTCAATAAGGAAATCTCGAAGGCATTCATACCATGCTCTTGGGGCTTGCTTAAGCCCATATAGCGCCTTAGACAACCTATAAATATGATTAGGATATCTAGAGTCTTTAAACCCGGGAGGTTGATCAACATAGACTAGTTTATTTATGAAGCCATTTAAAAATGCACTTTTAACATCCATTTGATATAGTTTCATTTCATGATGCGATGCATATGCAAGGAGGATACGAATGGCTTCAAGTCTTGCAACGGGTGCAAAAATCTCTCTAAAATCCAACCCTTCAACTTAAGAGAACCCCTTTGCAACTAGTCTTGCCTTGTTTCTCACAACAATGACTTTTCATCTTGCTTGTTGCGGAACACCCACTTTATTCCAATGACTCTTGCGCCTTGTGGTCGCTCTTCAAGAGTCCAAACTTCATTGCCGATGAAGTTGCTTAACTCTTCATGCATGGCATTTATCCAATCGGAATCTTGAAGAGATTCTTCTACACTATTAGGTTCAACACAAGAGACAAAAGAATGATGTTCAATAAAAGAAGCAAGCTTTTGAGATCAAGTCATTACACCATTTGATGGACTCCCTATGATGAGATCTTGTGGATGAGCTTGTAGTAGAGGTGAATTTCTTCTATCAACCACTTAAGGGGGAGGTTGTGGAGCATCAACATCTTATGCTTGTGCCACCATTTGATCATGGGAGACATGAGTGTCTTTATTTTCTACTCTCCCATCTTTATCACCATCTTGTGGCACATTTGATAAAGAAGGTGGATTAATCACTTGTACATCATCTTGTAGCTTGATGTCTCCAACCAAAATATTCTTCATGGCCTTCCTCAATGGTTCATCACCTACATCATCAAGATTCTCATGTGCTCCTTGGGAGCCATTAGATTTATCAAATTCTATATTATATGTTTATTCAACCAATCCGGTGGCATGATTAAATACTCGATATGCTTTGGACTTTGATGAGTAACCAACAAGAAAACCAATATCACAATGTCTTTAAAACTTCCCTAGGTGTTGCCGCTTCTTGTAGATGTAGCATTTGCAACCAAACACCCTAAAAAAGGAGACATCTGGCTTCTTCCCATTGAGCAACTCATAAGGTGTCTTGCCAAGAAACTTTTGAAGAAATAGGTGGTTGGATGCATATCATGCGGTGTTGATAGCTTCCGCCCATAGAGCTCGGGTGTGTTGTACTCATCAAGCATTGTTCTTGCAAGTGTGATTAGTGTTTGGCTCTTTCTCTTAACTATACCATTTTATTAAGGAGTGTAGGTTGTGGAGACTTCATGCTTGATTCCAACTTCATCACAATAGACTTCAATATTTGTATTGTCGAACTCTTTATCATTGTCACTTCTAATCTTCTTGAGCTTCACTTCAAACTCATTTTGTGCTCTCTTGTCAAACTTCTTGAAACATGAAGCAACCTCGGTCTTGTCATGAAGGAAGAACACCCATGTATATCTTGAGTAGTCATCAATAATCACAAGACAATAAAGATTTTCTCCCAAACTCTTGTAAGTTATTGGTCCAAATAAGTCCATGTGAAGGAGCTCTAGCACTCTTGTTGTTGACATGAAAGCTTTTGTAGGATGAGTGTTTGCAGCTTGTTTGCCAACTTGACATGCACTACAAAGCTTGTCCTTCTCGAATTTCACATCCTTCACCCTCTCACCAATTCATTCTTCATAAGCTTCTTTAGTGAGCTCATCCCAACATGAGCATGTCTTCTATGCCATAGCCACCCAAGTGATGTTTTGGTGAATAGACATGTCTTCAAGTTAGCATCTTCAGAGGTGAAATCCACTAGATATAGGTTATTGTATCTAAATCCCTTGAATATCAGTTGATCATCATCTTTCTTAGATACAACCACTTCCTTCTCGGTAAACAAGCATTGGAAGCCGAGATCACACAATTGTCCAACGGATATCAAGTTGAAACTCAAGAAAGCAACATATAGCACATTTGAAATAGAGTGATCATTTGATATTGCCACTTTGCTCAATCCTTTGACTTTGCCCTTTGAATTATCTCCAAATGTAATTCTTTCTTGGCCATCTACTTCTTCATCTAGTGAGGTGAACATATGAGAATCACTAGTCATATGTTGTGTGCAACCACTATCAATTACCCAATGACTTCCACCAGTCTTGTAGTTCACCTACACACAAGAGATCAAGCTTGTTTAGGGACCCATACTTGTTGAGGGCCCTTGACTTTCTCCACTAGTGACTTTGTAATCCAAATTTTCTTAGGCCTATTCTTGTTGGGAGGTCCTAAGAACATGACTTTCATTTTACCACTAGAATCCTTTCTAAGCATGTAATGAGCATTGAAAGCAAAAGGTCTAGCATGCTTGGGCAAGGGTTGTGGTGGTGGAGTTTGACACTCATGGGTAAAGTGGCCTTCTTGTCCACACTCAAAACACCTTTTTGGCTTTGGCTTTGACTTGTGTTGTTGTTGTTGAGCTTGAGCGTTCTTCTCTTGATTTGCCAAGTATCCAATTCCACTTCTATCCATCTTCATGACGGTGTTCATTAGTAGCTCACTTTGAATATGTTGACCTCTTGTGAATTTGCTCAATCCGGTCTTAAGGTGCTCTTTCTCTAGCTTAAGCTTCTTATTCTCTTCTTTTAGCTCATCATGATTTTTCTCCTTCTTGAGCCTCTTGTTTTCTTCTTTGAGCTTCACATTCTCAAGAATTAGATCACTATCATGGTCAAGGTTCTCTAACACAATGGTGTTGGTGGTTGAAAGCTTCTCAAGATCTTTCTTTAGCTTCTCATTCTCATTCTTGATCTTGACATATTCATCATAGTCATCGGACTCAACTACTTGCTTGCCTTTGCTACTAGAACCTTGCTCAATGCTCTCAATAATCAAATCATCACATGATGTAGCTATATCAATCTTAAAAACATCGTTAGTAGCATCATGTGGCTCATTGGATAAATACTCATGAGAGATAACAAGATTATCATGATTGATCTTGAGATTTGTATATTCATCTTTTAGCATTTTATAGCTAGTGATGAACTCATTATGTATCCCCTCAAGTTTATTATATTTTTCTTTAAGCTCTTTCTTAGAAGATTTAAGCTCCTTGAGTTTGGATGACATAGCATCATTTGCTTCTCTAAGCTCAACACTAGCCTTTTCCGCTATGTCACATTTAGCTAAGAGAGAATCATTCTTAAGTTCTAGCTTTTCATTCTTAGCTCTTGACTTTCTAATGATCTTAGTATATTGATTTAGCAATTTAACAAGATCATCATATGAAGGTGATTTAAATTCATCATCATCACTATCATCATTATTAGCATGATCATCACCACTACTATCATCATCATTTGATACCTTTCGTGCACCCTTGGCCATAAGGCGTAGGTGTGTAGAGGATGATGGCGGTGGTGTCGGTGAAGATGATAAAGAGTCAATCACAATAGCGGCCACTTTCTCATTCTCACTATCATCATCGGATGAGCAACTTGATGGGTCAATGTCCGTGAGCCAATCACCGACAATGTATGCCTTCCCATTTTTCTTCTTCTTGTGGAAGTCCTTCTTCTTTCCATATTTCTTCTTGTATGGCTTGTTTTTCTTCTTTTCATCATTATCTTCATCACTTGAGTCATCTCTCTTGCCCTTGTACTTCTTCTTGTACTTGTCTTTCTTGGGCTTGGTGCATTGATGAGCTAGATGACCAAGTTCTCTATAATTGTAGCAATCCATCTCGGAGATTGGCTTCCTTCTAGTGCTAGTGAAGAACTTTTTCTTGCCATCAAACTTGACGCCATTCTTGTTGAGCTTCTTTAACATCTTGGCGGTTCTTCTCACCATAAGAGCAAGACTTGCATCATCAACTTCATCATCACTTGAGCTCTCATACTCAATTCTTGCTTTGCCCTTCTCTTGGCTAGCCTTGAATGCCAAGTCTTTGTCTTTCTTCTTGGTAGAGGATGAGCCATCTTGTGGTGTGATGTGTAAGTATATCTCATGAGCGTTGATCTTTTCCAAGATTTGAGTTGGTGTAGCGGTGGAAAGATCACCTTGATAAAGCATGGTCACAATATGCCCATATTTATCAATGGGGAGGACACTCAAGATTTTTCTTACAACATCGGATGGTTGCATTTGAGTAAGTCCAAGCCCATTGACTTCCTCTATAAGAACATTCAAATGTGAGTACATTTCATTAGTGCTTTCTTTTGGAAGCATCTCAAAAAAATTAAGCTTTTTTTATTACAAGATGATAGCGTTCCTCACACTCGCTCTTAGTTCCCTCATGTAGCGCACAAATATCCGACCATAGTGCATGGGCATCCTTGTGGTTCCTCACCCGGTTAAACACATCTTTGCAAAGGCCTCTAAAGATGATGTTTCTAGCCTTTGCATTCCATTTTTTGTAATTCACTTCAACGCCTTGAAGGTGCATGGGATCCATAGGTTTTGGGAAACCTTGAGAGGTGTCTCTAAGAATTCTAACATCTAGAGCTTCTAAATACGCCTTCATGTGGATTTTCCAATAAGGAAAATCATCTCCCTCAAAGATAGGAGGAGATCCATCCCCGTGAGACATCTTTCTCTAGGCAGTTAAGCCTAAATACATGAGCACGAGGCTCTAATACCAATTGAAAGGATCAAGATGCCTAAGAGGAGGGTGAGTTGGGCTAATTCTAAAATTCTTTGCAATAATTAAATCCTACACTTAGCCCACTTCATCTCTTATGCCTAGAATGTGATTCTAATGATCTATCGCACAAAAGTTTAGCACCCTACGTTCCAATCCTACTCTAGCATGGTAATTCTAAGAATGTAAAGACAAGAATTGAATTACTCAAAAGTAAATGCTCAAAGTAAAGAGAGGAGAAGGAACGCGGCGATGTTTTGTCGAGGTATCGAAGAGTCGCCACTCCCCACTAGTCCTCGTTGGAGCACCCGTGCAAGGGTGTAGCTCCCCCTTGATCCGTGTAAGGATCAAGTGCTCTCTATGGGTTGATTCTTCGACACCTCATCATGGTGAATCACCCACAACCACTCATAACTTGAGTTGGGTCATCCACAAGCTCCGCCAGATAATCACCAAACTCCCAATTACCACCAAGCCATCTAGGTGATGGCGATCACCAAGACTAATAGAACTCTCACTTGACCACAACAAGTCTAATGAGAAGGGTGGATGCACACTTGCTACTCTCCTTTTGCTAATGAGGCCTTAATCTTGGATTCTCAAATCTCAATTACCTCACTAGGCTCTTGCTCTTCTTGGCACTCTCAAGGGTGTTTCTTAGCTATTGAAATGGGCAAGAGTACTCCCTTAAATGAATAGAGGAAGTATTTATAACCCCTCAATCAAAATGAACCGTTATGTGCCTCTGCAGGGTGACCGGATGCTCCGGTCAAGTTGATCGGATGCTCCGGTCAGTTCTCCCCGCCACTTAGCCGTTAAGTTGTGACCAGACTCTGACTTGTGTTCGGTCAGCACTGACCAGACATGTCCAATCATGAAAACCGCTCTCTGGAACCTTATTGATGTTGATCAAACTTTGGCATCCAGCGTTCGGTCACTTTGCTGCTCAGCGTCCAGTCAGTAGCCGAAACCTGACCAGCGTTCGGTCAGCAATGACCGGACATGTCCGATTATGATTCTCTCTCTCTGGAACCTTACTGGAGTTGACCAGACTCTGGCACCCAGTGTCCGGTCATATTTCACTCAGCATCCGATCACAACCAGATGACTTCACCTTGATCAAATGAACTGACCGGACTCTATAACAGCATCCGATCACACCGAACCCAGCGTTCGATCAACATTTGACCCTCCATTCACTTCAAACTCACAATCATATGTGAATAAAGTTTGCTCCAATTGATCTAAGGGCTACTTCGGAGCTACCTAGTGCTAGATTTGATAAATGTGCACCACACCTAACCCACTAAACTCACCTAGGTCAAGCTACTAGTCTATACCCCCCTTAATAGTATGGCTAAAGGAAAAATAAAGTCCTAAACTACTCTAAGTGTCTCTTTAACACTAAATAACACTTAGAACTAGTCCATCCTTAATCTTGTTGTCCATCCTTTGAAAACCGAAATGATTTCCATCGTAGGGGCATGACAACCATGATTGCCCAATCAATTGCCATTACCATGACCTAACTTAATTGCATCTGCAAAACACACGCTAGTTATAGTAATCTTGTATTGTCATTAATCACCGAAACCCAACTAGGGGCCTAGAAGCTTTCACCCTCGATGGTCGTCCCCACCCATGCTCACGCCTACCCCCGTGGCCGCCGCGCGCCACCGCTAGCTCTGGCCCCTGCAGCACCCGGCCGTGCCACCGTCAGCCTGGCTCATCGCCCTCACCCACGCCCGACGTCTGCTGTGACTTCGTCGACATTCGTGGCCCCATCCACATTCCTGCTGCTAGCCATCCTAGGGCCGAGGGCAGTGGCCTTTGGCAAGGGCCGAGGGGAGGGGTTGCTGTCCGCCTAGAACTCATCGGACAGGTAAAATTTTTGAATATGCAATGTAGGTACTTAGTTAGCTTTGATTGTAATATAGTAGTATGATTATTTATTATTTACTAGTTAATGTGATGACTCGGGTAGTTGATTTAGTTAGTGATCTAGTGAGATAGATATGTTGATAGATAGAAACATAGATACATAGGTACATAGATATAGTTAGATATATAGATAGATAGAAACATATATACATAGACATAGCTATTTAGTGAGTACACTGTATATATACGTAGTTATTATCTTATTTACTTAGTTTGTAGTTAGAAAGTACTTGTTAGGTACTATCTATTGTCTAATTTGGACTAAAGGACATGTGTTTCGTTTTGTGTTTGAACTAGATGGACAACCTAATGACCATATATCATGGAGTCACCGTTGAAAGCGATTGCTATTGATATGTTGAGTTTGTTGACATGCAAAGCGTGCCTGTGCTATTCAATGATAGGTCTTCATTTAGTGAGATGGTTGCAAGGGCTCGAGAGGAGCTGCATTGCCTTAGAGATGATGATGATGATGGCATTGAAGTTGAGGGTGTACCACACCTAGGTTCTCCTCCCAACATCCTTAGGCGAATGATCTCAATTGGGTGTGCAGATCAATGGAAGAACTATGTGAGATCGGCTATGAAGAGCCAGCTATAATGTTTGGATGTGGTTGTGTGTCGGGTGTTAGTTGATCCCATCCCTCATGGGTTTTCCCCACTAATAGGTCAGCAGGCACACTTCGACCCTCCCATCCCGGAACCTAATATGGATGTGGAGGTTGCACATACGGTTCCCGATGCTCAATCTGCCCCCCAATGAGGTAGTTGGAGATGCTTATTAGACTCATGATGTTGTGGAAGATCCTCCTCGTGAGATCCCTTTGACACAATATCATCCGAGTAAGTGCCTTATGTGCATGGTTATTGGGAGCTTACCCCCTTCCTTACATCCATTTTTTATTCTTTTCTCATTTCTCTACTTATGTTGCAGGAGACATTTCTGACAATGTGGATGTGCCCCCTGTTGCTGTGCAAGTGCACTGTGAAGATGGATTCCGTGGCTCTAATAGTGTTGAAATTATGAATGATTTGGAGCCATATGAGATGGCAAGGGCTCTTGATTATGATGATGATCGCCCTATTGAAGAGCTAACCGAGAGTGATATTGAGATGCTGAGGTGTATCTTTCCCTCATTGCCAAGTTGTAGCAAGTCAGAACCACATCAAATGCAGAAGGTAGACAATGGCTCATAGGTTTGATGAGGGATTTGGAGAAATGGACAAGAGCTCATGACGCCGGTGGATGGAGATTTGAGTTTCAGTGCAGCAACATGTCGGAGTCATTCAATAAGTTCATATTGGGGATACATGGTATGCCCATGAATGCAATCGTTCAATTTACCTTCTACAAGCTTATTGCCTGGTTCAACAATAGACATGCCCATGCATTGAAGTTGCAGAGTGATGGAGAGATATGGGCTCTGAAACCAAAGGCACATCTAGAGAAGGCAAATGAAAGGGTTGACACACATGAGGTTATATGTTTTGACCATGCCATAGGGACTTATCAGGTTGAGCATAGGGGTGGTACAACGTTCGACGACGAGGTCTAAGACTCAAGGATGCATGTGGTAATCCTCCAAGATTTCATATGCACTTGTGGTAAACCAAGGCAGTACCACTTTCTATGTTCTCATTTGGTGGCAGTAGCTAGGCATCACAACTTTAATATCGATAGCAGGATACCTCACGAGTTCAGTGTTGACACGCTTGTGCACACATGGAGCTCCCGCTTTGTGCCTTTCCAGGACCCTAGAGTGACCTCCATATGATGGGCCAAAGTACATTGCGGATCCAACTTACCATTGGAACAAGCATGGATCAAGGATGAGGACAAGACATAGGATGGTTATGGATCAAATACCCAGAAGAACGAGGCGTGAGAGAGGAACCCCATTCGTTGGAGTAGGAATGTCTAGAGGGTCATCTAGAGGAAAAAGTTTCGGGAGTGGGAGAGGAAAGGGGGGGGGGGGGGACAAAGGGAACTCCCATTGTGTGGAAGGGGTCTCTTGGGCCTGATTTCTTTGAGAAACTAGTGTATCAGTTTTTCCCCGAGAGCAAGAGTGATTTCACTAAAGAGTGCCCTCTTAGAGGATACAATAACAGGAAGGAAGATTGGTCAAAATGCATGCATGGTGAGGACTGCTTAGTACAGATGTTCACCGAGGGGATCAACGGAGGTCGTTGCTTCTTCAAATTCCCATGAGCATGGGTAATTGCTATTACATTTCATTTGTTAAATATGTTTCTCGAATACCCTTACAACTCACAGGACATACTTATTGTAGTCTTCCGAGTTCAAAAAAAACTATGGGTTCACTAGGTGGGTCTATCCTTGACTAATTTATCCACATCAGCAGTACATCTACTACCTGTAGAACCAAATCTTCAATCTACAAAGGGAAGTTAGCAGCGGGTATAAGGAAGACAAAGACGACGACAACAACAACAATGGTGCAAGTTCACAGGAGTCGCTCTGCAATGATCCATATTAC